>NC_056727.1:776966997-777014497 GCF_019279795.1 Protopterus annectens | reverse complement strand
TAGCCGAACTTTATTTGGGGTTAACCAGAGTCTCTTTAATTGATGGCAGGTGTGTACCCAAGAAGACTGAATGCTGTAATAAAATGAAAAGGTGCTTCAGCAAAGTATTAGTTTAAGAGTGTGCACACTTATGCAACCAGCTTATTGTATGTTTTATATTTTTCCCCTAATAGATTTGTTTGTTTTTGAATTGAATTGTACAGGTTATAGGTCACATTAAAAGTGGTTTTAACAGGGGTGTGTAAACATTTTTATATCCAGTGTGTGTGCGTGTGTGTGTGTGTGTGTGTGTGTGTGTGTGTGTGTGTGTGTGTGTGTGTGTGTATATAGTGTATATATATATATATATATATATATATATATATATATATTCGCCACACACACACACACACCTGTATAATATACAATGTATAATATATATATATATATATATATATATATATATATATATATATACATACACATACATACACACACACACACAGTGGATATAAAAAGTTTGCATATGCCTATATAATATACAATGTATAGTATATATATATATATATATATATATATATATATATATATGTGTGTGTGTATATATATATATGTGTATATGTATATATATATATATATATATATATATATATATATATGTATATATATATATATATGTATATATATCTATATGTGTGTGTGTGTATTTATATATATTTATATATGTATTGTATATGTGTGTATGTATATATATATATATATATATATATATATATATATATATATATATATATATATGTGTGTGTGTATTTATATGTATTTATATATGTATATATATATATATATATATATATATATATATATATATATATATATGTGTGTGTGTGTGTGTGTGTGTAGTTAAATGTGAGTAAATTATAATTATGATGGTCAAGTTCTCCAAGAAGTATCTATTTTTTTGCTGCCATAATGCATGGGCAGGTGACAGCATATTGTAGTGGTTTTGTAGTTAGAAAGTGATCATGACGGTAAGTTTATATAATGAAACTGATACATCTCAACAGTTCAGCTGAGACGGAGTAATCAGGTAATAGATTCCTATCTGAAGAAGTATAAGCAAGTTTCAGAACGTAGATTAGAGTGACCATATGTAGAACCTAGTGGTCCTTTATGATGGCTTCCCTTATTTAACATGAACTTGGATAGACACTTTTCTCTAGGTAGTCACAGACAAGAGTAAGGTTTTTGAAAAAGTAGCCTATGGGATCATCCTCTTGGGCAGTTTATCCAGAATGAGATGGGGACAAGTCTGTGTGCACTTCAGCATCTTTGCTGGGCAACATGGAGGCTTCTTCCTCTTTTGAGGATGGAGGATGACTATGCTTATAAGAGGAAGAAAAGGATCATAAATGCCCCTCACAGAGGTGAGGGCCTGTTTAACCCTTAGGATGTTATCAACGAAGTTCAGAGTGGACTGTCCAAATAGGTCTTCTCCCAAGAAGTGAGCATTCTGGGTCTTGTTAAAGGAGCGCATTCTGAACCATCATATCCTTCTGGGTGTATGCCTGAGCCTGTGGACTTAGTCAGGCAATCACCACAGCCAGAGTAACAGTGAGATACATTGTAGATCACTGTAGATGATTTAGACAGAGTCTAGATAAGGTGCTTCTTAAGCCCAGACTTCAGGAGTTAATTTACCTTATCCTGCCTAACAAGTGGATCTGAAATTTGACTAAGTAAAACAAATAGCTGAGTGCCTTAAGTCAAACTGTAGCAGAGTAATAAAGTAGCTTGCTTTGTCTTTTCAGAATGCTGTCTTCTTTGTCTGGTAGCTATGTAGCAGACTGTTGTGGTCTTTAAGATCCATCATGGACTAAATGATCACATAGGAGTCAGCGTGAAGATGCTTAAACAGCTGCTCTGCTGCGTGTATATTACATAATCGAACATTTAAAAGTTCGAATGTCATATGGTCAACACCATATGATCGATCTTTTAAAAGTTCAAAAATGTAATAACAAAAAATAAACCAAAGAAAAAACCTTCCTGAACAGCTTAAGCAAGGGGGTAAAGCCCCCCAAACCCCGCACTTTTTAAATATACCAACTCTGAGATCACACTACAGTGCAGAAAAGGGAAATCTTCCCATTCCGCACTGTATGGAGATCTCCATTGAAACGTTCGAACTTTTAAAAGTTTGACCATATGGCGTTCGAACTTTTAAAAGTTCGACATCGTGATATAGACCCACTCTACCCACTTAGGTGTAAACAGCCTTCTTGGAATTTCAGATGGAATAGAGGCTTAAGGCCAGTGTAAGCAATTCCTCATAAACTGCAAGGCTTCTTCAGTGGAGGGCGGGGGGTCATTTACAGAAAGAGTGGAGATAGACTCATTAGTCTTAGCCATTTTAGAAACAACAGCCTCAGGATCCCCTTTTCATATGTGTCAGTGTGTAAGGATGTCCTGTACCCCACTGCTACGCACAGATGTAGTGCAGATGAGTTTGTGACTGATGCTCACCAGGTGTTAGGTGACTGAGAACCTGTGCATAATCACATACCAATGAAAGGTAGAATGTGTCTGAAAAGGACATCATTGTGCTTGAAGTGTACTGCCTAAGGATCTCATGCTACACCATATGGCTCGGGACCCTAACAGATGTCAGATAGCTTCTCTATATCTAGGCACTGAGATGCAGTAACTGGTACAAGATGACCTGGTAGACTCTTCTGAACTTGGGCTTGCCAAGGTTAAGCCTTGAGGTGTGCTTTCTTGGAGGAGAGCCCTTGTGAGATTGCACTGACCTATGCCTAGGGTTGCATGCAGAACTCTTCTCCTGGCCACAGTCTGTACAGCTATCTATTGCTGCCAGCATTTGGAAATAAGGTAGATAAAAGCTCCTTTCTGCATCTTTGAATGACAAGATGAAGTTGATGGCACTTGCCATAGTCATCAGTATTATCCTTCTCCCTGAGACATGAATGGCAATGCTGGTGCAAGACTTGGCTGGAATGTTGGCTGCTACACAGATAAACAGACACGTATTGCACTGGAGGTGAGATGTACATATGCAATACTTAAGATCATATGAATAACAAAAAAGGATCACTCGACGCAGTATGTGCATTATATGTAAATTGTATACTACACTGTAGTATGTGTTAGATTAGATGCAGAGATATTTCCAAACAAGGGATGATCTCAAGTTTTGCAAAATGGTTATTGGTGACAAAGAAAAACCTAATCAATAACTCATCAAAGAGAGTCATTGGTGTTACATTTAGCATATCCCTTCACCCACCTCTTAACAGAAGCAGGAGAGTACCACCAATGCTTCTGTCCTTATTGGCTGGCCTTCTGGTGGGTCTATATTATAAGCTCGAAGTGTCATCTATTCAAACACCTAAATGCCGACACAGAAAGAGCGAAAGCTGAAAATCCCTAACGGACACTTCTACAAATTTTTTCCCTGTGAAAAATTTGCTTGGACATTATTGGAAATTGCACTTTTCTCCAATGTAGAGCGATCTCGGAGTTGGTATATTTAGTTGGGGTGGGTGTTGAGGGCAAAGCCCGCCACTGGATTAGGGTTTGAAAGTTTGTTTTTCTGTTTTCTGGCCAAGAGAATTTTTTCCCTAGGAAAAAATTCACGGAAGTGGCTGTTCGCGGTTTTCAGCTTTCGCGGTTTCCATGTTGACCTTTAGGTGTTTGAATAGATGACGCTTCGAGCTTATAATATAGACCCCTTCAAGTACCTGAGCCGCTAGGCAGAGACAGTTTGCCAATGGCATGTTTCCATGTCATGAGGTCATTTTGGAAGGGAGGCTATGACTATTCGTCTAGGTATTGTCAAGGATAATACAGGGTGTTACTACCATAGCATGGTGCATATACAAGGAGGCTTACTGTACTATGATTTAAGGTGTAAGGGAGAATGTGTATTGTGCTTGAAAAAAGATGTACCTCACCAGAAAGGGGAAGCACTAATTTCTAACAGTCTCCTAGACAGACAGACTGAGCAAGAGACAGTACAGTATGACCATTTTCTCTTTGTTATTCAAGAACCAGTGTATATATTAACACCAAGTCACTTAATACATATGTATACAAATTGGTGTGCGTGTGTGTGTGTGTGTATAAATAAATATATATATATATATATATATATATATATATATATATATATATTTATTATTATTTATTTATTTATTTATTAGTGATGAGCTGGTAAATAGAGTGAGCCACAAGGGCTCCTTTCCTTCTTTTCAGCCATGACCACTCAGGTCATCAGATCTTTTAGAAGATTGTATGATAGGAAGTATCTGAGAGTTATCCATTCATTATTTAACTGTTAGGAGATGCGTACAAAATATACAGAAACACAGCACAAATTACATGTGTACACATAACTAATTCTTATTATTCTTTCGGCTGCTCCCGTTAGGGGTCGCCACAGCGGATCATCTGTTTCAATTTCTTCCTGTCCTCTGCATCTTGCTCTGTCACACCAACCACCTCCATGTCCTCTCACCACATCCATAAACCTTATCTTAGGCCTTCCTCTTTTCCTGTTACCTGGCAGCTTCATCCTTAGCATCTTTTTCCCATTGTACTCTGCATCCCTCCTCAGCACGTCCAAACCAACGTAATCTTGCCTCTCTGGCTTTGTCTCCAAAACTTCCAACCTGGGCTGACCCTCCAATATACTTATTCCTAATCCTGTCCACCCTCATTACACCCAGTGCAAATCTTAACATCTTTAATTCTGCCACCTCCAGCTCTGATTCCTGCCTTTTTGTCAATGCCACTGTCTCCAACCCATATAACATAGCTGGTCTCACTACCCTCTTGTAGACCTTCCCTTTCACTCTTACTGGTACTCGTCTGTCAAAAATCACTCCTGACACTCTTCGCCACCCACTCCATCCTGCCTGTACTCTCTTCTTCACCTCTCTTCCACACTCACCATTACTCTGAACTGTTGATCCCAACTATTTAAACTCATCCACCTTTGCCACCTCTACTCCTTGCATCCTCAACATTCCTCTATCCTCCCTCTCATTCACACACATATATTCTGTCTTAGTCCTGCTGACCTTCATTCCTCTTCTCTCTAGAGCATATCTCCACCTCTCCAGGGTCTCCTCCACCTGTTCCCTACTCTCACTATAGATCACAATGTCATCTGCAAACATCATAGTCCACAGGGACTCCTGTCTGATCTCGTCTGTCAACCTGTCCATCACCATTGCAAATAAGAAAGGGCTCAGAGCTGATCCTTGATATAATCCCACCTCCACCTTAAATGCATCCGTCATTCCCACCGCAGACCTGGCCGCTGTCACACTACCCTCGTACATATCCTGTACCACTCTTGCATACTTCTCTGACACTCCCGACTTCCTCATACAGTACCACAACTCCTCTCTAGGCACCCTGTCATATGCTTTCTCTAAGTTCACAAAGACACAATGCAACTCCTTCTGACCTTCTCTGTACTTCTCCATCAACACTCTCAGAGCAAACATCGCATCTTTATTGCTCTTTCCTGACATGAAACCATACTGCTGATCACTAATCATCACCTCCCTTCTTAACCTAGCTTCCACTAATCTTTCCCTTAACTTCATGTTCTGACTGATCAATTTAATCCCTCTGTAGTTACTACAGCTCTGCACGTCACCCTTATTCTTAAAATCGGTACCAAAACACTTTTTCTCCATTCCTCAGGCATTCTCTCACTAACTAATTAGAGTTCTGAAAAACACTTGTCTAAATTAAGGACATTTCTACCCATATGAAGCAAATGCCCGCACACGTACACACATGGTCAGACCAGTTAAAGAGCAAAATGTAAGTTGTAAGTGCTGTGTAGGTGTACAAACATAGAAATAGATGTACAGATATAAACATGGGATTAAAATCTCTTAAAAAGGTTATATAAAAGAGGGTATTTAGACATATTAAGACTTCCAGAAAACTGGGTAAAATTGGAGGATTCCTGATGTGAAAAGGTGTAGAATTTTAGATTTTTAGATCATGGACTGAAAACACCCACCTGCTACTTAACAGAACATGTTGCAGTAGGTTTAGGACTGGAAATTACCAGCTGTATTGTAATGACCTGAAAAACTGACTTGAACAAAGGAGTTTCGGTAAAGGATAGTGTACAGGATTTATAAGTTTGTAAATGAATATGAAAGTGAGTAGGGAGGCCTGTGTTCTGTAGGGTGGAGAATCAGTGTTATCTTCTTGAGAAATGAACTGTGAAACTGCACAATTTATTTTGTAAGACAAGAAGTCTGGATATGTTACATTCAGAATGAGGAAGCAAAGGCAGTGAGGCACATGTGCATTTTGTAGCATTGTCATGCTGTGGCAGACAGTTTTTCATGCATCTTGTCAGTTGGCAGTGAGGAGCCTGTAGGACCGTGCACAGCAACCATATATTTAAGACTGTACAGTTTCAAGACATTTCCAGTGAGAGAGACCACAAACCAGTTCATTGTTGCTTGCATTTCCCAGCTGCAGCGTAAGACAACACAGTTGTGGTGTTACTAAAATTAACATGACTTTTTCTTTTTTAAAACTGCAAGAGAAGATATGCTAGATCTTCTGACATTTGGGAGATAAGGCTAATGGTGGAACGTCTTGGTCTATGAACAGGAACATCACTAGTGCAAAAATATATATTTGCAGTTTCTGTTAACGGCCTGAACTGTGTATATGAAAGCAAAATACATCAGAGGACCTAAAACATGGACTAAAACTGCACCTTCCTGAAGAAAAAAAATTGGATGAAATAGTTTATATTCACCAAGAAAACTCATTTAAGTGGCACACATCAACTCCAGTCATGAGGGTGTGAGACACTAAAACGATTACAGGTATTTCCCTTTATTAATGTTAGTGTAGACAGAGATGGATAGAGCAGTTAAAGTGCTGTATGTGCCCTCCTTTAAATCAATGCTGATTGTTTGGCAGTAATTGTCCAGGCAGATGAGGTGTTGGTAGATACTGACCCCTTTTAGTACTTCTTCCTAAGATGGCTAGCTTTATGTGGAGTATTGAAATGGAATGAAACCATGGAAGTGACAAGCTTAATTGTGTGTAGGTGAACAACAGATTCTCCTAGACTTTAAGGAATCTAGAACATAGAATATAAAGTAGTGAATCTGAAGTATTGTGAAGAATTGAGAGAATTTGTTGGAGAAAAATGATACAGGAGTTGGGAGTAATACCAGCCCTAAAGTTCAGAAATGATTGAATATTTTTCTGTGGGGCAAATGAGAATGAACATTTGAGGTATTTTTGAAGTGTTTCTGGACTTTGGGGTGAACAGCTTTGTTTTTTGTTTACTTATTTTTTTTGAAGCAGGCATCTTCTCCTTTTGGTGGCCAGTTTGTATTCATATCTTTCAAAGTTTAATGGCAATAGTCTTGGTCAGCATGAATTTCTTTCGTTTTATAAACTATGCCCTCTGCTTGGAAAAGCTGGTACTGTTCATGGTACATTTTGGTGATGCACTCTTTTTTTCATTAAGAAGGAATATGTTTTTTTTTTTCTATGGGAATGAAGAAAATATTTTGTGGCAATATCTGCAGATGTTGTCTAAACATCTGCCTTCAGATTTGCGGTGAGAGTTCATGAAAAGTAGGTAATGGAATTTCTAATAAAGCTCCTGAGGAAAACTGAGATGCTGGGGGTCTAATTCCTATGTAAAAAAAAAAAATTACTGTTGGGCAATAGTCACTGAAAACAGGCAAGAATTGTAGAAGGTAAGAGCTTGTTTGTGATAACTCAGTCAAGATCCATGTGTTTACTTGATTTAGAGAGGTGTCTACTGCATTTAGAGGCTGCCAAGCTTTGGTTGACGCACTAATGTGCGATCATAAATGTGCAAAATGTTATTTTTAAGGGCTTAGATTGCAGAATATCTGAGCTTTCACTTTTCTGTGATATGGACTTCTTGGCATTTATGTAATTAATATGAAGGGTAGTGTGGTATAGAGGGGGGCTTGGTCCCCCTGCAAAAGTGATGTAGCGATGAAACAAGTTTTGACAGGGTTTCACTGTCAGTTCAGTGCTTAGCACTGAAACTTGATCACTAATTTGTCAAACTAGTCACAGAGCATCACTGTGATGTAATCTGGATTATGTTTACTAGTCTTTTGACCCAGATGCCAGAAAAACAGTAAGGCTTCGTCTGTTAATTTCACAGCATGATGCGCTTTATTAATTACAGCATTTGACTTTTCCTGTAGTGTATGTTCTTCAGATTGCTGTACGTAAGATTTATAATTTTATTTTAATTGCAGACTATTTTCTGTCACTGCAAAGAGATATTTACCACTTCAGTCCTGAGCACCTTTACATTTAAGCTATTACATATGGAACGCTGTCTTCCTCATGCATGTCAACTGTCAGTTAAGAGTCATAACTGCACTTTAAGTTGCCAGAATGAGGATGTTGCCATTCCTTAAAGACCCACATTTAAATGGGGAAAGAGCATTTTCAAAAGTTGCTTCAGCAACCTGGAATCCCCTCCCACTGAGATTTGGAAATAAACAGAATTTAGCTCTAGGTCTAATTTAAACAGACAGGTTTAAATTAACTGAACAACTAACCAATGTTTATCCATTAATTATACAATGACTGCTCAGTGCTATTCAAAAGCAAGCAGTCTGATTGAATAGCCCAAGCAGCATGCCTATTGTAAATCAAGCATATACTAGTAGAAGAAAGTCCAGATGTGGAAGTACTGCTGAGCAACCAGTCTTTCTATTGGTATAAGCTGAGGTACATGGCAAAATACAAGAAAAATCAGGTACTTTCTGCAAAGCTAAATAATCAGAAATGTACCTGATTTTTCTTGTATTTCACAATCTGCACTGTCCCTCAGAAAATCTTGGCATTTATAAAAAAATATAGAAAAAAACAACAGCAGAGATTCTCTTTTTCATTGCTTCTCCTGCACAGTACTGATGTAATGTGCAAGTGTGGGAATGAAAGTCCCACATGCACTATTTGTATATCAGTAAACTAGGAAAAACACAGAGGAACACTACAGCACCATTATACAACAAGATTATTTAAGAAAGGTAAGCAATTTCTTTCTTAAATGATGTCATTGTACTCGTCCTTGTGATCAAACCATACCAACTGTGGTCAAATCCTGATATACCAACACACAGCTGTGGATTATTGTTTAATTAGTCAATGTAGTATCTCTACTTAAAATGTGAACAATTTGTCTCTGCAATGATTTGTGATTAGCTTAAATATAAGTAGCACCTGCATTTGTAATAATCTGTTTTTTATTGTTTGGAACATATGTCTGTTATGAAAGAATTCTAAGATTTTGTCACTTTGTGACCTGAGTAATGACTGAAAATGGTCATGGTACACCAGCCAGCTTACCTGGTTATCATGTAAGGTAATTAAGTGGTTAAATATGTAAATATAAAATGCGAGTGACAACTTACACTGAGAACAGGCTAAGAGCAGGTGTTTTGGAACCTGGTCCCTGTAGTAAGCCTGTTTATAGACATGAAAGTAAGTCACTTACACTGAGAGCAAGTCTTGGAGAATCAGGGCAGACTTACAGTTAGAGCAACTGTTTTGGAATCAGGCCCATTGCCTTTCTGAATAATGGAAGGCAAAGTATACAACAGAAATGTAGAAGACAGGTTAGAGCCTAAAGTCAGCATTCTGTTCTATGATATCATGTTTTATCAGCGAAATTATGCTTTCAGGTCTTTCACAGATATTCTGAAGACTATTTGTAGTAATGGTTATTCTGACACTTATACAAACCATACCATAGGTGAAGTTGTTGAGAGATGAGAAGAAGTGGAACGGAACATAGGTAGAGTGAAAATAATTAACATGATATATAGTCAAGGGAGAGTATAGAAGGGAATTTCCATTTCCACTAGTAACACAACAAGGGTAGTGTGGCTGCAAAAGTGAGAGTAAGTTATTGTAGTGGGAGTGTTGAAAGCAGGAAGTGATATCACTAGTTTGTGTTGTATAGAGGTTTGACTTAAAGGGTAATGAGTGGGTGTGGTGAGGCCGTGCTCGGCAAAACTCATATCTTGCTGAAGACAGTCAGCAACACCATTGAAGGTACAGTGTTTGTGAGACCAGGACACTGCCTTGTTAGCAGCAAGTAGGCATACCTTCACTTCTTGTATACAAAACAACATGCTTACAAGTAGCAGGAGGTAGGATGGGTGAAACAAAGCAACACAAAATGGAAGAACACCATGGTGTTACAAGGTACCGCTAGAGAAATCAGCACAGTAAGTGAGCAGCATTCTGCAGGCAACAGACAAACACATAAAGTCTTGAAATGAAGGCCATCACAGACTTATTTTAAGGGCAAGACTGAAAAGTGAGAAGGGAATACATGCGGGCAGTGAACAAATGTGCCGGAAATCGAGACTGTATCACAGTAGTAGAACACCCAATTCATCCAGAGTACATAAAATATCTCATGAAATACTTAACACTTCACAATACACTAATGAAAATGTGTGCTTCTGAGGGTGCAACAGGAAAGAATACTACACTTCTGCTAGTTATAGAGGCTTACCCATTTTTTAAAGACAGCAGGAGATTTTGCTCTTTTCTGTTTCTATTTCCAGTGGGATGGATGAATTCTCTGTTCTTTTGAATCTCAGTCATTTCAGACAGTATACCTGCTGCATCCAGTTTCAGGTGGTCATCCCACAGGGGCTTACACTGCTGCTCTCTCTGGGTAGGTATTTTTGGTGTAAATGAACGTCATTTCTAGTACATAATGGTGTCATTTGGGCTTTCCTTAGCACTCAGAAGGTTTACAAAAGTAGCTGTAGCGGGCAAAGGTATATAGGAGAAGGATAACCGTGTCTTCCCTTACCTGCATACTGGTCCTGGAAAACTTTGATAAGGGACTTCCTGGAAACATCTCTGCAGCTAGAACCTCTTGTAGTTGCAGGCTTTTGAGGTGACCATAAATTTAAGTAAATAACTAAAGATTCTGCAGACGTACTACAGATGGGAAATTTTATGAACATTTTTATAAAGTGGAGAAATGTGAAAGCCAAGAAAAAGCACAAATGAAAATATTTATTGAAGACTTAATTATACCAAATTTAGAAGGAGTCTGAACAACTGTTAGCTAAGATAGGAGGAGATGAGATACAACTGATGACATATAATCAATCAACAAGGAAGTCTCTAGAAACAGATGGTATTCCTTTGGAAGTTTTGAGGAAAAACAGTGACAAAAATCTGGAAGGTTTTGTTTAACAGTGTTTTAAAATGTGGGGAACTAGCAGCAAGATGCAGTACATTATAGTATATGTAAAAAGTTGCATGTTATGTTTTGGCCATATATGTAGCTTGTATATGTTTGCTATGGATTACTATTGCTGCTTACAGTGTAAAGCTTGTATGGTATATTGTTATTGTTATTTGCTATGTCTAGCTTTTCTTCTTGGGCCTCCACTGAAAAGGAGTTCTCATGCCCAGACAGACAATCTCGGTTCATAGGTTCATACTAGGCTATCTGCCCTAGGGCATTTATAAGCCTAGCCAGAGTGTGTTTGGCTTTCGCCACCCATTTTAAATTAATTTTGCTATGCCCTTTTTCGAGATTAGTATACTGTGACTCTGTCTAACAGTGACACAGAAGTGATACCTGGGGTAAACCTACGATCTCCCATCCACTCATCAAGATTCCTCTTGAAGAAAGTCAATGAGGGACTCTGCCCAACCTGGACTGGGATTTTATTCCAGAGTGAAGGGAGCCTCTGGGTTATGAATCTATCCCTCCAGCATGTCCTATTTATTTCAGTGCTGAAGTTCAAGTCTCTCGAGCGCGTAGCTCGATGGGATTTGGATTTTCTGAGGTGCAGCATGTCCATTAATTCCGGCTTGGACATGGCTTTACACGTCAGGCACAGATCGCCTCTGAGCAGGCGGTATGCCACTGAGTAGAGCTGGAGTTTCTTTAACCGGGCAGCATATGGCATCTGTTTGAGCCCTTTGATCCTCTTGGTGAGGTACTTTTGGGGTCTTTCCAGTTGCTGCAGGTGTCTGGTAAGGTACATCCCAAAAGGGGCATTGTACTCAATTATGGGCCTGATGAGGGATGAGTAAAGAGGCACGATGACCTCCCCTGATCTAGATGTGAATCCCTTCATGATTAGGTGGGCTATATAAAATGTTCTTCTAACCACTTTGGCCACGTGGTTGTCAAATGAGAGATTGCTATCAACTTGGGTCCCCAGGTCCCTAATTACTTCTTCTGTACTTAATGGATTACCACCTATATGGTAATTTGTGGGCACTTTGTTTTTGCCAAAGGGGATGACTGTAAACTTTTTGGCGTTTAGCTTGAGGCCATGGCTCTGGCACCAGTTGTCTGTTTCTGTGAGGCCCTTTTGGAGGATGCTTGTGTCGGCTGGAGAGTCGATTATGGCACCCAGTTTGCAGTCATCTGCGAACTTGGTCAGCCACAGTCCTTCCATGTTGGCCTGTACCTCCGAGAAATATATACCGAACAAGAGAGGTCCCAGGACTGAGCCTTGTGAGACGCCACTTGTAACTGGTTTGGAGTCTGACATGGCTCCAGCAATTCTAACCATGTGGGTTCTGTCCTTGAGCCAGTTTGCAAACCATCTAGTGACATAGGGGTTTATATTTAAGCTGGTGAGCTTATCTATAATGCCCGAGTGGGGTATTATATCGAAGACTTTTGCGAGATCCAGGTAGGCTGTGTGGACCACCTTCCCCTCGTCAATGGCCTTGGTGACTGTTTTAAAGAAATCAACCAGGTTTAAGAGGCAGGATCTGCCCTTAACAAAGCCGAACTGGGTAGGATCCAGTATCTGTAGGTCCCCAATATCTTTATTTATGACGTCCATGATGATCCTTTCCATAGCTTTGCAGACCAAGCTAGTCAGGCTTATGGGGCGATAGTTTCCAGGATCCGTTGAGGCACCACCTTTGTGGAGAGGGACCACTGTTGCTGTACGCCACTCTTTGGGTACATATCCTGTAGTAAGGCTGAGATTGAACAGTAGTTTTATGTTTGGGTTTAGCTCTTCTTGGAGTTCATGTAGGACGCAGCCCGGGACACCATCTGGTCCCATTGATGCTGTGTTTTTTGTTTGGAGAGGCAGCTCTTACCTGAGCATCTGAGATGTCAGGGGGGCAGCACTCTGCTGGGATAGATATTTGCCCTTTTGGTGGGGAGGGGGGGAAGAAGTTTGCGCTGAACCTGTCAGCTAGGATGTTGGCAATGTCTGTGGGTTCGGTGTATTTTTTGTCATTTTGGACTAATTCTGAGCATATCTGGGAATTCCCACCCAGGTTCCTAACATAACTAAAGAAAGCCTTGTGATTATCCTTAGTGTCCTGTGCAAGTTTTCTCTCAAAGCTGGCCTTATACGATTTTATGAGTGTCAGTAGTTTTTTGCTAATACTGATCAGAGATGCCTTCCCTTTTTGGGATTTTGCTCTATCATGTAGTAGCTTCCTCCTTCTATTGTATAGTTTGTTTATGGCTGGGGTCCACCAGACAGGACGTCTGCCTTTGGAGGATTGGGTCTTGGTTTTATTTGGGATTACATGATCCATGCATTCCTGAAGGTGGTCATAGAATGCGTTTATAAAGGATTTTGCGGTCTGGGCTGTATTTTCCACAGGCCTGCGGGCTTTGAAGGATTCCTCCTCGGTTTTGAGGAGTGTGAAATTTGCTTTAGAGAAGTTTTTCACTGTGGTTTTCTGGGCAGGGGTCAGGTCGGGATGTGAATATCCAGTGAGATTAGTTTATGGTCTGATCTTACCAGTGAGGGATACACTTCTGGTTTGGAACATAGAGTCCCCATGTTGGTGATGATCAGCTCCAGTATGTTTTCCCCTCTTGTGGGAGTGGTAACAAGTTGTTCTATAGCATTTGAGTTTATAAATTCTAGGAACCTTTGGGCTAGGGTGTTGGAGCTAGAGTAATGCTCCCAGTCTATGTTTGGGTAGTTGAAGTCGCCCAATATAATGGTGTTTGGAGAGACCTTCATATTTTCCAGTGTTCTCAGGAAGGCCGAGTGGGGTTCCTGGGTTTGGGAGGGTAGTCTGTAGCAGGCTAGAAACTGGAAGGCAGTTTTACCCACTGTTAGTTGCACATGGATAGTCTCTGATGCTTCGTTCTGTGCCACCAACCTGGAGGTGTGGGTATCTTTGACGAATATTGATACTCCCCCACCTTTTGTGGTTCGGTCCAAGTTTTGGGGCCGAAAAGCATGGTATGAGGTATAACCTGGTAGTGCTGGGGTGCTCTCGGGAGCCGTGAACCAGGTTTCTGTTACTGCACAGATATCGATATTCTCCATGCTAAGGAGAGTTTTGAGTGCGTGCATCTTGAGGTTTAGACTTCTGGCATTGAGTAGCATTACTCTTAGTTTCTTATCCCTTGTGATACCTATGGAGGTGGGTTTGTCTTTTGAGCCTTGCCTAAAAAAGGTACTATAGGGGTAGCAAGAGCCTTTGCCAATATCCAAAAGCCCAGGAGTGACAGGTGCAAGCCGTCCCTAGTGAAGCATCGTGGCTTGTCGAGCATGTCATCCCAGGCTGACAGGCATTGGATCCCCTTTGAATGACACCAATACTTAAGCCAATTGTTGAAATTGATCATCTGGTCTTCATATTGTGGCATCATTCTTGGTGAGGGTAAGATGCTACTCAAGGTCAGGGTCATACCGGCCTGGGCTACATGCTCAGAGAGCTCCTCTATGTCTCTTTTCAGATTTTGAGATTTTAAGTATTTTTCCTCTGTTTATTTGATAAGTTTTTCTGCATAGCTGCCTAGTTTGAGCATTTTCTGGCTTGTTAAACTTGATTTCTGCATTAGTAGCTGTATTTAGAGCACAACCAAAAGCTGTATACTGAATTTCCTGTTTGCACTTAATTTTAAAATCGTTTTTTTCTCAAAACTTGCATATTTTCTGTCTTTGACCTAGCACTCTTGTGTGGGGTCATTTACTGCACTGTTATAACTTGATATTACTTGTGAACCTCTGCTATCTCTGAAAAAACAAAAACAAAAAAAAAATCTTGCTTTTTCCCACTTTTCTGAGATTTAAAAAAGTTCAAGTTACAGGCTTGCTGTTCTTGAACTGTTTTGTAAGTTTCTGTGAGGCCATTTTTGCTTGGGCTAAAGGAAAGTCTCTCTGTTGATCAGTGGCAGTGATAAACATTGAGCTGCTTCCCTGCCCCCGTGGGAGTGGTTACTGACTTGAAACTGTAGTTTTATTGGCTGTTTTGGGTCAATTCCTGGCTCTTTCCAGCCCCTACTATCAAGCACGCTTTAGAGTGCTTTAGCGCGATTTAGCGCGCAGTTGCCACTAGAGCAGCATTGGGCAGCGCCGGTTTAACAAGGTTAAACTTTTTCTGGCTCCATAAAGTCTGTTCTTCATTTTTTCCCTTAGAACTGCTCTACTAGTAATCTAAACAGTGTATCCCTTAACTAAAAAGCGCAGCACTTGTTCCTAAAAGTTTTACTTGTCTTAAAAGCATCTTCTTTTCAGGTTTAGCACTTCTGTATTATACAAAGTCCCTCACTAGCAACCCCCCCCCCCCCAGGAGTACCCACTTCCTTACTAAGTCCTCTCTTATTCAGTTACACCCCTAACTTCTAAATTTCTCTAGCATGTCGAAGGGCCAGATGCTGGCGTCCTCTCCTGTCCAGTTGGTGAATTTGGGAATATTGAGGCAATGTTACAATTGCCTCCTGTACACTGACAACCCTCTCCTCCTCCCACATAACACAAATACTTGCGAGAGATGCAGTTATTTAGCCAAACTGGAGGCTGAGCTCTCTCAACTCAGGACTGGCAAGACCAGACAGGAGGAGAAGGCAACTACACACACCACAAAACCAGTCTCACATAAAGCTATCACAACAATGAATCAAACACATAAACACACAAAGTCATACTCGGAGGCTCTGAGCAAAAATTTACCTAAACAGCAGAGGCCTCCAAAGCAGACATCCAAGCAACTGCCACCTCATGACACACCACAGGCAACACATAAACCACAAAATCAGTGTGCAAAGCAGTCACAGCTCTTAAGGCCAAATACAACACCAAATATACTTGTCATAGGTGACTCCATAGTCAGACACACTGACGTCCCACTCACCAGGCTGAACAAGGAGAGAGTCACAGTAAGCTGCCTATTGGGCGCTAGAATCTGCCACATAACACAAGCACTCGGGTCACTCCACAGCAAGTACAAATATGACACAGTCATTGTCCATGCTGGTGTGAGGGACCTGAGACGTACCTCCCTGGACTACATGAAAAGAGACATAGAGGAGCTCTCTGATTATGTAGCCCAGGCAGGTATGACCCTGACCCTGAGCAGTATCCTTCCTTCACCAAGAATGATGCCACAACATAGAGACAAGATGATCAGCTTTAACAATTGGCTTAATTTCTAGTGTCATTCAAAGGGGATCCAGTGTCTGTCTGCCTGGGATGACATGCTTGACAAGCCACGCTGCTTCGCAAGGGACGGCTTGCACCTGTCACCCCTGGGATTCCGGATATTGGCTAAGGCTCTTGCCACCCCCGTAGTGCCTTTTTTAGGCAAGGCTCAAATTCTAAACCTACCACCCTAGAAAACAAAAATGGGAAGAAACTAAGGGTAATGCTGCTCAATGCCAGAAGTCTAAATCTCACAATGCACGCTCTTGAGGCCCTTCTCAGTATGGAGAACATCGATGTCTGTGCTGTGACTGAAACCTGGTTCAAGGTTCCTGAGAGCACCCCGGCACTATCAGGTTTTACCTCATATCACGCGTTCCGGCCCCAAAACCCGGACCACACCACAAAAGGAGGGGGTGTATCCATATTCATCAAGGATACCCACACCTCCAGGTTGGTGGCAATGCACGAAGCATCGGAAACCATCCAGGTGCAATTAACCATAGGCAAAACTGCTCTACAATTTGCAGCATGCTACAGGCCACCCTCTCAAATTCAGGAACCCCACACAGCCTTCCTGAAGACACTGGAGGGTATAAATGTATCTCCAAACACCATTACATTGGGTGACTTCAACTACCCGAATATAGACTGGGAACATTACTCAAGCCCCAATTTTCTAGCCCAAAGGTTCCTGGAGTTCATAAATTCAAATGCCATGGAACAACTAGTCACCGTTCCCACAAGAGGAGAAAATATACTAGATCTCATCATCACAAACATGGGGACAAAATGCTCCACACCGGAAGTATATCCCTCACTGGTGAGATCAGATCACAAACTTATCTCACTGGAAATCCACATCCCGCCCCCACCCCAAACAAAAAAGACCACAGTGAAGAACTTCTCTAAAGCAAACTTCACACTACTCAAGACTGGTGTGGTATCCTTCAAGGCCCCCGAGCCAGTGGAAACCACAACCCGAGCTGCGGAAGCCCTTACAAATGCCTTCTACGAACACCTCCAGGACTGCATGGATCAGGCAATCCCTAATAAAACCAAGACTCTTTCCACCAAGGGCAAACATCCAGTCTGGTGGACCCCAGCCATAAACAAACTTTACAATAAGAGGAGAAAGCTGTTACATGATAGAGCAAAATCCATAAAAGAAGACACCCTTGATCATTATTAGTAAAAAAATACGAGCACTCATAAAATCATCCAAGGCCAAATTTGAGAGAAAAATTGCAGTAGATTCAAAAGACAATCATAAGGCCTTCTTCAGCTATGTTAGAAACCTGGGTGGAAACTCCCAGATATGCGCAGAATTAGTCCAAAATGATACAAAAATCACTGAACCCACAGACATTGCCAACATACTGGCAGACAGGTTCAGTGCAAACTTCACCCCCCTCTCCCCCACAAAAGGAGAGATAACTATCCCAGCGGAGTGTAGCCTCCCAGACATCTCTAATGCGCAGGTGAAAGCTGCTCTCTCTAAAGCTAAAAACACAGCATCAATGGGACCAGATGGTGTCCCCGGCTGTGTGCTACACGAACTCAACAAGGAACTAAACCCGCATATAAGGTAGCTGTTTAATCTTAGCCTTACCACAGGATACGTGCCCAAGGAGTGGCGTATGGCAACTGTGGTCCCACTCCACAAAGGCGGTACCTCTACGGACCCTAGAAATTACCGCCCCATAAGCTTAACAAGCCTGGTCTGCAAAGCTATGGAGAGGATCATAATGGAACTCATAAACAAAGACATAGGGGACTTGCAGACATTGGACCCGACCCAGTTTGGTTTTGTCAAGGGCAGATCATGCCTTTTGAACTTGGTTGACTTCTTTGAAACAGTCACCAAGGCCATTGATGAGGGAAAGGCAGTCCATACAGCCTACCTTGACCTTGCAAAAGCTTTTGACACAATACCCCACTCGGGTATTATAGAGAAACTTACCAGCTTAAATGTAAACCCATATGTCACAAGATGGGTTGCAAACTGGCTAAAGGACAGAACCCACAGGGTTAGAGTTGCTGGCGCCATGTCAGACTCCAAGCCGGTCACAAGTGGGGTCCCACAGGGCTCAGTCCTTGGCCCCCTGTTCTTTGGCATCTACTTCTCAGAAGTACAGGCAAACATAGGAGGACTATGGCTGACAAAGTTTGCAGATGACTGCAAACTGGGCGCCATAGTGGAAAGTACATCGGACACAGATATCCTTCAGAGGGGTCTCACGGAAACTGATAACTGGTGCCAGAGCCATGGCCTGAAGTTAAATGCCAAAAAATGTATAGTCATACCCTTTGGGAAAAACAAGGTAACCCCAAGCTGCCATATAGGTGGCAATCCATTAAGCACAGAAGAGGTTATCAGGGACCTGGGGACCCAGGTTGACAGTGGCCTTTCTTTTGACACTCACATTGCTAAAGTGGTTAGAAAGACCTTCTACATTGCCCACCTGATCATGAAGGGATTCACATCCAGATCAAGTGAGGTCATTGTTCCCCTGTACTCTTCACTTATCAGACCAATGATCGAGTACAATGTCCCATTCGGGATGTATCTCACCCGACACCAGCAGCAATTGGAGAGACCCCAAAATTTCCTCACCAAAAGGATAAAGGGACTCCAAAATCTGTCATATGCTGCCAGACTGAAGAAACTCCAGCTCTATTCAGTCGCACGCCTGCTCAGAGGTGACCTGTGCCTGACATACAAGGCCATGTCCAACCCGGAATTAATGGACATGCTCCACCTCAAAAAATCCAAATCTACCAGATCCACTAGAGCAAGCGACTTAAACCTTAGCACGGATATAAATAGGACATGCTGGAGGGATAGATTTGTCACCCAGAGACTCCCTATGCTGTGGAATAAAATCCCAGTCCATGTGAGGCAGAGCACCTCGCTGGCTCTGTTCAAGAGAAATCTTGACCGGTGGATGGGAGATCGTAGGTTTACCCCGGGAATCATTTCTGTGTCACTGCTGGACAGGGGCACAACAAACTAATGGGCACAGTATTTTTTAACATAAGGGGTGGCGTAAGCCACAAAACTTTGGGCTAGGCTTATAAATGCCTTAGGGCAGATAGCCTAATATAAACCTATGAAACCTATGTAGTCCAGGGAGGTACATCTCAGGTCATTCACACCAGCATAGACAATGACCGAGTCATATTTGTACTTGCCTTGGAGTGACCTGAGTGCCCAACAGGCAGCTCACCGTGACCTTCTCCTTGTTCAGCCTGGTGAGCAGGACGTCAGTGTGCCTGACGATAGAGTCACCTATTACAAGTGTATCAGGTGTGTTGTTTAGCCTTAAGGGCTGTGACTGTTCGGCACACTGGCTTTGTGAGCTATGTGTTGCACATGTTTTGTTTTGGGGTAGCGGTTGTGGGGTGTCTGCTTTGGAGGTCTCTGCTGCTTAGGCAGATTTTTATTTAGAGCCTCCGAGTATGTTTTTGTGTATTTATGTGTTTGGTTTGCTGTCGTGGTAGGTCTATGTGAGGCTGGAATTGTAGTGAGTGTGGTTTCCTTCTCCTCCTGACTGGTTACGCCAGTACTGAGTTGAGAGAGCTTAGCCTCTAGTTTGGCTATATGGTTGCATCTCTCACGTGTTGGAATTTGTTGGGAGGAGGAGAGGGTTGTCTGTGTACATGAGGCAGTTGTAACATTGCCTCAAGATTCCCAGATTCACCAGCTGGACCGGAGAGGAGATTGACAACTGACCTTTGGACATGCTAGAATAGTATTGGGAATTCCTTTATAATTGAAAAAAAGGGCCAATGGGGAACAAGGTACTCAAGGGGAGTTTGTGAGGGTGTAGTGCTTTTAATTTTTTAGTGCTGACTTAGTGAGCAAGTGCCAGGTAACTTAAATGCAATGTGTTACATGTAACATAAATGCAAAAACGACAAACACTAACTTTCTTTCAAGTGAAACAAGGAAATAAGTACAGTAAGCAATGCAGATATCACTAGGGATCCACAGAAGTGCTGAAAAGCCGCGTTTTAGGTGAAATTAGCATTTCAGGGAAATAACAAGCAAACAAACAACAAGCATACAAACAAAGCTAGAGTCAGCAGGCCTGGATCTAGTCTATGCTACAGCAAACAAGGCCTACCAATTTCAGTAAGAAGCAGTTCAAATATGCAGGCACTATAAGCCTTTAACCAGAAATTCCCAGCTCAGAAGGGCAGAGTCCAGCCTCTCCTCCCACAATAGTGCAGACCACGAACCCTCTTAATGTAAAATAACTGGCTTGAAGCCCAAGTGCTTAAACCAGAATTAATACACTTTTAGAATAACAGGCACTGAGCCCTCAATCAGCAGTTCCCAACTTAGAAGGATGTAAGCTACCTGTTCTGCCACTACAGTGCAGACCACAAACCTTCTTAATGTAAAACAACTGGTCTGAAGCCCAAGTGCTTAAACTAAAAGGCTTAGAATGAGTTTTTTTTTTTTTGTTTAAGTGGAAAGAGAGAAAGGAGTAGCAGAAACTAAGCTGATTGGCCTTCTCAAATGTTCTCCCTGTACTGGGTAGAATGAGGTAATGACACTAGACTGGGAGGAGGGTCCCAGATCATATTTACACTAGGGGTGGCCAACTGCAAAGCCACCAACTATAAAAACACTATACCAACAAGGAAGGAGGGTGGGAAACAAACTGCAGAAATGTTTCTCACAGCTGAAAAGCAGCAGTGAGCCTTTAAATAAAAGTTTTAAACAGCTAAAGGAGCCTCTAGAAAAAAAGAGTTTAACTGCAACAAGTTATTAGAAACAAACAACCCAACAGATGCTTAATAAAAGTGGACAATTTCCAGTTAATACCTCACACACAGTGAAACTAGCTAGAAAAATACACAGTACACAAAGTGCTATAAATAACAAAGAAATAACAAACAAAAAACAGGATACTTAATGTTGTATATTATAGCTCCGAGTTTCCTCAGTGTCCTTCCTTCGATCAGGCTCAGTGTGAAATGGCAGAACACTCACAAATGAACTTCTTAGGTAACAGAAAGTTGAAACCTGAGACAGTTTTTAAGAAAGAAATCTCAAAAGAACCAATGAGGTGCTTAGTCTAAGCTATAGTCCAGGTGACCTCAGTCAGCCAATGACCTCAAACAATTCTCTCTCACTGAAATGCCTGATGGTTTGGCTAAACCAAGATGTCCCTGAATATGTGCTCAGACACACAGCTTCCACAAACACTAGGCCCAAATACAATGCCTAGTGTTTGCAAAATATCTAAATAAGTACATACATAAATAAAATAATTATGGAAAGAAGTCGTGGTTGCTGTATGATACAAAGACCCTTCAGACCCAACTTAATGTAGACCAATTTCAGTTTTAAACTATGATTCTAAAGTGTTATACTAGCTAAGAAAATTGCAAAGGTGTTGTTGCCGTTTGCCAAAATTGATAATTGTGGATCAATGGGGTTTTGGTAGGGAAGCCAGATATTTCACAACATTAACAAAAGAATGGTGAGCTAGAGGGAGGCATAATGTAAGAAGACATTGCTGTTATTGGCGAGTCTTGATATACAGAAATCATTCCGTAGAATCAGCTGGGATTTTATGAGAAAGGCAGTTGACGTATTTGTGTTCCACGATAGAATAAGAAGGTTTATTAGGAGGTATACAAATGTTCAGAGGGAATAATTAAGGTGGGAGAGTCTTTCCCGATAAGTTGTATTTGAACAAAGTAACCAGGCAGGGGTTTCCTCTTTCTCCCTTGTTATTTGCATCATTTGATTTAAAATTAATGAAGATAAAACAAACATTATAGCAGTAGACTACGTACCCACTCATGAGTTGGTCCAGCAATACCCACATTTCTCATGTCATGATAAAGTTAAATGTTTAGGTGTATGTATTAAAAAGGCTTTTGTTATGTCATTTAAGGATGTATAAGAAGAGAATAAACAAAAATCAGGCATATATTTATCAACAAGAGAAGAAGTTGTGGACAGTAATTAATAAAGAGTTGAAGGAATTTATTTGGGAAGGGAATAAGGCAATAGTTAAATGGGGTAATTTTATTCTCCCCATAGAACAAGATAGTTTAGGATTATCAGATTTGAAGGGAAGGATACTTCAGAGCTAAGCAGTTAAAGCTCATATACATAACACAAGCAGAATGTTATAAATCAAAGTGGAAGGGGACGATGATGATGCAGAGGGGAGTTGGCTGCAGGTCCTTAAGGGAAAGAATAACAAATATACAGCACATTATATTATTGTTATAGTATTCTAAGACCTTAGACAACATAAGAATGAAGAAAGGGAATTTTACCAATAGGTTGACTGCAAGTAGGGGTACAGAAAATAGCCAAGCAGGAGATGGAATTTACTGGAGGAAATTAGCAAAGTAACCAGGGTATTTGAAGCATATAGCTACAGAGGAAAAGTTAATACAGTGGTATGAGGCCAGGCAGAAGGTTGGACTGTGGGTCAAGGCTGTCTTCCATACCAGGGACTGATAGCAGAATAAAGACAAAGAATAAGGGATTGTGGAGTTCTAAGTAAAATACCTGTTCTGGTAAGTAAAAGACCTGCTCTGGTAGAGTTTTTAACTGAGTCTAGAACAGAAGCAACTGTTAAAACGGGATAATTAGTGAGGTATATAAAATATTGCATGATTACTAAAAGACTCAATTAGAGGAGGTTGGAAAGGATTAGTAAGATAGAAATGCATTTTACCAAGGATCAATGGAAAAACATCTCTATGGCTTCCAAAATCCAGAAGGTTTAAGATTTTTGCTTGGAAGTGTTTGCATAGATATTTTTATTCTCAAGCATTCTTCAGAGAATTTTTCCTCAGGTAGATTGCAAATGCTGGAGATGTGATGGGAAAGCGAGAGAGAGAGGTAATTGGGAACATTTGTAGTGAGTTGTCAGATTTTAAAAAGCCCCATACAGAGTGTTTTGTCAGAAACATTGGTAGAGCAAATTGTTGTAACTAAGGAAGTGATTGTTTTGAGATGGGTCACAGACTCTGAAGTGTCTAGACATAGTAAGGAGTACCAATTTTGATACTACTGTCTGCCAAAATAGCAGTTACTAGAAATAGAAATGAAAATCTCAACCAGTTGTAATTGACAAACTGAATATTGTTAAGGAGATAAAAGAACTGGAGCTGAGATCCTTAAAAAAAAAAAGGAAAAATCAAATTACCTAGAAGTAAATGGAATTTTTCTGAAACATACATGCTGGATGCTATTCAGGAGGAGGAGCGAGGTTTAAGTGAAGGAAGGAACTGCACAATTTATGTAGTGTCAGAGTGAATGCTAATTGTGAAAAAGGAGATATTATGCTGAATGTATAAATGGTTCAATGGATTACTTTCTTTTATATTAATGTGCGTGTGTACCAGTGTCCTTATTTTAGTTGTGACTTAATAAAGATGTTTATACAAAAACACTTGAGCCATCTTAAAGAACATTTCCTTGTGGCCTTTGCATATAACATAAGTAAGTACTGCTCCATCTCACCAAGTTGGAAATTGTATCCCAACATAAATAACTTGATGTTTTGGAATTTGTAGTACTATAATAATAAACTGTGTAAAATGATGTGTAATATTGTAAACTGTCAGGACCAATGCAACACATTAATGAACCACATTTATCTTAAGAAATGTTATAATTTTCTCAGTGTATTACTATCACAGCAAATGAAGTAACTGTCTCATGCACTACATAAGTGCAATGAATTCTGTAAGAAATATTTAGAACTAGAATTGTAGCAACGTAAATAAAACTAAAAATTGGATCAAAATGATTTAGCTTTGTTATGTACACAAATCTCACTTCTCTAATATTGGATTGTAAATGTAATTACTGTTTATTCATATTTAACATTTGCTTGCATTTCTATTAATTGCCTTTGAGTGTTTATTGATTTTATATTCTTACCCTTTCTTTCTTTCGTTTTTTTTTTATTTTTTGCCAGTTTTGCCCTGCTGCCTGCTGACTATTGGTCTCTCTCTCTCTCTCAGCCTATTTCTTCCCTTCACAGGGTGAGAGTCAACCTGGAGGGGTTATTAGTAAAACATTCATTAGGGGTAATTTGAATGTTTTTCTGCTTTTCACTCCAGTTCTAACTACAAAAACCTCGCAAGATGCGTGTCCACAGAGGACTTATCTTGATTTCCATAAGAGTTTTTTCCTCCAAGCAGCCCTGCCCCTTCCACCAAAGAGATCACATTCCCCTGTGTATGTTTGAGTGCACAGAAACCCCACCTTCCACAAGGAGAGGCATTCAGGCATGCTTCTTCACTCCTTCCCCTCCATGCCTGGACACTAATCGAATCCCGGTAACTTGGGTAACAGTCAGGGCTCTGCCCCTGTGCAGCAAGGAGCAAGACTGAATTGTATACACTCATCTTTACTAAGTTGCTCGTGATGGCTGAAAAGGATCCAAGGTCCAATTCACTTGCCCATTAAAAATGTTAAATATAGAAGTAAATAAATAAACTCCTTAATATTTAGTGAAGAACACAGGCATTCATTTCATGCTAAAGGCTTGACATTTCTGTCTCTGTAACAGTGCTTACAAATATGCAGAGGACTTCATAGAATCCATGAGTCCACTAAAGCACAGAACCTCAGAATCTTCCTTGGCTACATTCCAGCAAGTATGTGTCCCTAGTTGCCAGCATCTTTGGTACTTTCATGGGAGTCAGAAACTTATCCAGAACAACTAGAAGCAATCTTAACTTCCTTTTCAACCACAAGTTGATGGCATTTTAATGATGGATATTTTATGTAACTTATTTAGAATTTTGGACCTTATTTAGAATTTTGGACCTATGGGCGGCCACGGTGGTGCAGCGGTTAATGTTGTCACCTCACAGCAAGAGGTTCTCCGGTTCGATTCTCAGCTGGGGTGCCTTCTGTGCGGAGTCTGCATGTCCTCCCTGTGGTTGTGTGGGTTTCCTCTGGGTGCTCCGGTTTCCTCCCACATCCCAAAGACATGCAGTAGGTGGATTGGACACTCTTAATTGGCCGTGTGTGTGTGTGTGTGTGTGTGTGTGTGTGTGTGTGTGTGTGTGTGTGTGTGTGTGTGTGTGTGTGTGTGCCTGTGCCTTCTGTGGAAGATTGGGCGCCGGGCTGGCAACTCGACACCGTAAAAACTCCACTGCCAATCATGAGTGGACAGATGATCTGCTGTGGGCGACCCCTAACCGGGAAAAGCCGAAAGAAGAAGATTTAGAATTTTGGACCTGTTTTTTTTTTATGTTGGAAACCCGACTAAGTAATAACATTGATCATCTTTCATCCTGTCTTTGCAGCAGTAGTGCCTTCTGGATTTTCTGTGATACAAATCCTACAAACAAAAGCAATCCAAGGAAAGAGATCACTATGATTTGTCATTTAACATCTGAACAAAGCTACTATTGGACACACAAAACTGGTTGCACCTTTGTCTAGATGAACAAAACAAAGCAAGTGTTTATTGGCGGAAGGAATCCCCCTTGCACCCCCTCCCCCTTGTACATCCTACTTATGTGTACTAAGTTTGCAGTTACACAACCATGGTGAAAAGAAACAGCAATAACAATAATTTTCTGTAATAGTCAAGTGTTCAACAACTTGCAACGCAGCTATATGTGATTAACAAGTTCCAAGTTCTTTCACTCAAAACTCTGCAACTTGTAGAGACCCCTCCAGGAGATGAGTTTGCAGTGGGTACAGGAGCAAGCTACTGCTGGCTTTTCATGTACCATCCACCTGGTAGTAGGAAGATATTCCTTCAAGAGTCCTCTGACGTCTTATCTCCTGTCTGCTTATACCCCTCGACCTGGCTCATTCAGGAGGAATTCAGCAGTAGGGCTGATAAGGAGTTAGTGACTTTTGTTAAAGAATTCTCGTTTGTTTTACAGGGATTCAAGTTTACTCAGGTGGTTACTTCTGCTACATATAGACTTGACCGTACTCTTGGTTCTGTCTTCCAACTTGGAATCAGGACTAGTGATTTGGTTGTAAAATCTGTGGAGCAGAGGGATCACTCAGTCATCCCAAAGTGAACCTCCCCTAGATGAGGAGGTCATGCAGTGCAGTAGATATGGGGTGATCACCCTGTACATTTTGAACCCAGCTTTGCTTGGCCATTTCTTGGTTACAGTACCATTAGCCAGGTGACTTGGTTTGGTTCATTTCACAACAGCCTTATGAATCTATAACCATGCCCTAATTTCCTCACTTGTCATAGTGTCCCCAGGTTGTATGTGGCCATCCTGCCTCTTCCACATAAATTGTGGTTTGAGTTTGAGCTCTGTGAGTTTGCGAAGACTGACCAAAGAACTGAATGAAAGAGGCTTTGCTGTGGTCTACTGAGGATGGGCTTAAATTGGAACAACATTTTCCATTTTACCAGTTTGTGATCTCCTTCATAATGTTTGAGTATTACCCTCGGAGAGCTCTGTGGAGGCAGGCTGACCAGCTGTACTCTTCTGGTTGGTAGTGGGGCTGTGCAGTCCAGTCTATCTCTTAGCCCAGAAACTTCAACTTGGAAGAAATGTAAATTAGCTTCTTGATATCTTGCTTTTATGCTTGCGCTGATCATATAAGGGGTGTTGCAGAGCACTTATCAGGGTCATGTCAGTGGTCTTTGGGAGTCACGACTGTTACTGAGTTTCGAGACACTTTCTCATATGTATACTACTGTTTGTGGACTGGATACTTGTCTCACCAGACAAGTGCTTGCCTGTCTGGAGGTTATAGACCTGTTCCTATGTCAAATTATCTCTGTATTTCTCAAAAATGGAGGATTTTCAAATCACTTATCACTACAGTCCTTAGACTGGCAAGGTTAGACCATGATGTTCTTGATAACTAACAGCTTGTTTCAAACCTTCCCTTTGTCAGCAAGGTTATTGCGAAAGTATAGTATGATTACAACTGGAATCTTATTTGAGAGATAGCAACAACCGTAGGCAGGGCAGAATTCATTGATACCCCCTGTGTAGGAGGGCTGTGAGAATTTAGCAGTAGGTTTTCAAGACCAGCAGCTTTTTATCTAAGGTTCATAATGCAGGGAAATCCATCTGCTTGCAGATGGATGCGTAGATGCATCTTCTGCCGTATGAGCGAACTCGAAATCCTCATTGAGAAGATTGATATTTAGGAAGTTGGATTTGCCCATTTTAAATCTTTTTGCCACCCTTCATGAACCTCAAATGTCTGTCATGTTTTTCCTTGTTCCCTTCTTCTAGAACAAAGACACATGGACACAGACACGGCCCAAAAGCGATCTCTGCCATTGCTTCAAGTGACAGTCATACTGGTTGCTCCTTACTGTCCCAGGTTTATTTGATTTCCCAGACTTCATCAGCTTCTTCTGGCCCTTTTGCTTTGGCTCCCATATCGCAAACACCTATGGTTTATTCTGAAGACAATTCCAAAGCGGGGACTGTTGTTACTAATATCACTAAATATAATATGCAAAGGTATAATGACAACCTGATGACCAGGACAAAGTCAAGACGTATGGACTTCAGTGCTAAAAAATCAAACGTTATTCATTTTGATAACACAAATCCCAAACATCTACATGCTTTAAATAATATAATCCTTGAAGAAGTATATTATATTAGAAATCTGGGGATCATGATAAACGTCTGCCTTTTTATTTAAATATGTTGGACATAATTAGAAGATGTTAGACATAAAATACATTTTATGAACAGTTATTTTTATGAACAATTTTATTAGGCAAATTACAAGGGTTAATAAACTATGATGTAAGAACAGACAGGAGAATCTCACCCTTTTTACAGTAAACTATAGATTGGTAAGGGGAGTCTTATGCAGATATTTAAATGCATGAAAAATTGCTGTTTTGCTAACACAGTGATTTTTAGTTCCGGATGAATTTACTTGTGTACAGTCAAAAGCATTAAATCTTAGTAAAACGTGTTTTTACTTGAATTATCCTGATGTATCTCGTTTTATCAGAGTGGTTGTTTTATTTTTTACTTCAGTGTGTTTCTGATTTTTTTGATGCTGGTGTTCCGTTTAACTCCATTCAGCTGCTATTTCTAACTTTCATATTGGTTAAGCTTAGCTACCAATATAGGCTGTAAGGATTTCTCTGACTATTGGTGAGAGATCAGGTTCATTCTTTTTTATATATTTATTTATTTTGCTAGAAGAGCTGCAATCCCTTCCTTTCTGAGAAATCCACTACTTTCACAGAGTTAAGACTTGTCATCAAAGATGCTGTTTCTAGTAACATTTACTTCAGCCAGGTGAATTTCTGAGGTACAAGCCTTAGCTCTCTTTTCTAAAGGAAGAATGCACCGTTTTCCATTTCCTTCTTCATGCCTAACTTGGCTGTGGAGACTTATTTAAATCAACGAGTTCATTTATCAGTTTTCTTCGTACAGTACTCTAACCATGGAGAGCATCTCTTTCATTGCATGGATGTACACAGGCAATTACTATATAGACAGGACCAATCCAATAAGGAAAAATGTATTCATTCATTCTTAGATTCCTACTTTATTCATTTCGTTGTGGTGAAGCCAAAGCCTATTACTCTGATTACTAGATAAAAAGTAAAAAAATTAATTTCAAATGTTCAGTAACAGTCATTTGCAAGATGCACACACACACATATGCGCACACACACACACACACACACACACACACACACACACACACACACACACACACACACATACACACCCACACACACACTCTTTTTATATTTGGGAATGTTACCTGATGATGTATGTATCTATTAGTGTTACACTGCTTTCGGTTGCAACATACATAATATATTCAAGTGTACTGTATTAATCTGTTTTAAAAAAATAATTTATTATCTGCATGTATTTTCCTTTTTTGCACACCTGTAAGACTAAGTCCTGGCTGAGAAGGACATTGCAGCCATTCCACTTACCTAGTTAAGCAATAAATGAATGAATTAAAATCTACTAAAATCTGGACATGCAGACATCACATAGATAGGTGACTAGATCTTTGTTTCCTTCTCCAATGGATGCAGAGTAAAAAAGATTAACAAATAATGCCTCACCAAGCATTTTCTTTTATGATAAATAGGCAAAAATTCTGCAAAACCTTTCTAGAACATATTCTGCTAGGGTTGTACTTCTGTTTGTTACAATCTTCAATTACACATCCATAGACATCATTTGTACAGCTGCAACCTGGACATCTCTGAACCCTTTTTTAAAGCATTACAAGGTGGACATGACCTTTAGGCCTAAAGCTGAATGTTTTCTTTGAATGACCATAAAAGAGGTGTGCGATGGAGCTCTGTTTGGTCTGTTCCCTATAACTGGAACCTTAAAAAGTTTAGTATTGACAGGTATTAGGTACTCACCATAATAATGTTACATGTGTGACTAGAGTTCCCACTGCAGAAAACATCATGTCTTCCCTTCTCCAGCCTTTTGTCTTTTGATTGCTGTAGAACTGGACTGCTGTCAGAACATTGCCTTATTTGGGTTGTAGGTGAGGTTTAGCAGTCTTGGAAAATGCTTGTACAAGACAGTCATATCACCTGTCTGTTCTTGTAGCCAGCGCTGTACTCACTAGTCTACTGAGTACACATAATTTTAGTTTTTTTTCAATTGTCTCATCTCACCATGTGTCATGCGAGTCATATAATGGCCAGTGAAATAACCTACAATCGTCAATGGGGTGGGAGCAGCCCTATCTATAAAACTGAGACTGTTTCCCTTTGCTTGCGATAATTTAGTGTCAGAGCTGGAATATATAAGTAGCTTGAAGGACACGTATCCACAAAATGGATATTAAAAGATTTTATACACATTGATAAAATATACACTGGTTAAGGAGTTTGTCCTCTCAACAAGATAACTTCCACTGAGTGTGATGGCTTTGGTTAGACCTCACAGCTGCAGCTCAGTGTGCTGAGACATGGTTACCATCAAAAAGATAGACAAGGCTCCATTTTATATAGCTGTACCAGTATCACATGATGACCTTGATAACAGAATGGTACTGCCTTATTTAGTAGAAAAAGACATGCACATGTGCACATACACAAACACATATGTGCAGACACACACACACATACACACACACACACACACACACACACACACACACACACACACATAGATCTGTGCATACATTATAAAGCTCACACTTTTGTTCGTGTCTTAAATCTTTCAGGTTTCAGTAAATTCCGTGGTATCATTATTCTGCGGATTTGACTTTCTTGCACACCCCTGCCATAGTATTCACTGAGTCAAGTCTTTTAACTTTCCCTTTTCCAGATTCCAGTCTATTTGGTAGTATCCTGTGACTCACTTTTTCAAGCCCTGCTTGTTCAGTACTATATGCCTTTTGCCTGCTCCTTTACTTCAGACTGCTTGGATACTGCCCTATTCAGTATTTCACCCTATTTCAGCTCTTTATTTCTTTACTTCCAATTTACTGTGCACAGTACTAATTTTGTTTACCATTCAGATCTCTTTGCCTCTTCAACTTAGTGTTACATTCTACTGGGCAGTGACTGCTTCTCTACTGGTCTTAAAAGTGTGTGTTCTCTTCAACTATTGTGATATTCTAGTGACGTCATTAAATTGCTTTAAATTCTTGGGTTATATGTTTGTATGCCTTACATTCTTTCTTCTGTGACCTGACATACAGCCTTTTTGAATTATGTGTTCTCTTATATAATCCTTGATGATAAATGAATCAATAAATAAATGTGTGGCTGACGTATGACTTATAAAGTTAGTTGATGCTGCTGAATGTGTCATGTGACAGCTGCACCAAGCGTCAACAATAATCACTTTTCATTTTTAATTATAAAATTCAATGGCATAATTTAATGTATTATTTTAGCCAAATTAAAAAAATGCAACCAGCTGCTTCAAGGCTGGGGGCATTTTTCTGTAGCTGTACTTTTAATTCAACATGGACTTGAATTTGTTTTTGAATTTGTGTGCTAGTCAGGTACAGCACTGTGGTGGAAATTCTTTGAATTGTTTCAGAAGAGAGGAGCTGCTGCTTTGTATGTCATTAAACAGCGTAGAGGCTTGCGTTACCGGCATTCCATGCCAAGAGTTTTGAACAAGCTGTAACAAGACTGTTCTCAAGGTAATTGTAAATGAAAGCATGCCGTGATACGCTTGTGCTTAGACTGAAGTTGTATTCTGTAATGGAGGCAGACAGTATTTAAATTCTGTCAAAATTATGCCTTGTCCAAATTCTTTATTCCATGTGTTCTTGTAAGGATTTAGATTTCAGAAGTGTGGTAGGTAATCACTGAATCTCAGTGCTGGGTACTGTAACTGACAAAGGAATGTAGGTCTAGAAAGAATAATAAAAGGAAGTAGAAGGCCAGAAGTTTCTGTTTTATTTTCAAGAAGAGAAGTGTATGACCAATGAGTTGAAAAGGCAATTTGCAACACTGTACTCCTGAAGAAAAGTTATGAGCAAGAATTAGTAAGGAAAACTTTTATGTTGCATATTTTTTTCTTAAAAGAATGGCATGTGGCCTAGAGTTGTATTTTGTGTAGTAAAGCATGTAAGTATTTCTCTTTTTAAAAGAACAAACATTTTTTTGTAAAACAAAATAACTAAGCATTTTAAATGGTCATTTTTTTTTTTTCGCTTTGGACTCATAATGCCCTTTTTGCTGTGGTGGACAAGAACGTTCTTAAACAAGGCTAATTTAAAAAATAAAGACTACATGAAAACAATTTATTTCATGGCTGACAGAATTGCAAGGAAGGATGGTAGCATTTCTTGAGGACAGCAACGTCTGTGAAGGCACCTAGCATGGGCTCATGGGAAGGAGGTGTTGAACAAGCCTGATCCAGTTATACTACTAGGTTACACAAGACCATGTTGTGGTGGGTACTAGTACATATAATAAATCCCAATGTCCTCAAGGCATTTGACTCTAATGCTTGGGTGGCTGATAATGTGAGGGATTGGGAGTTGGACCAAGACTGAGGAACTGGACAGCTGCAGGTTGAATGGTAGAGCACAGTGTGTTGTGGTGAAAGGGAAACCGTCATGAACTAAGTAGTTAACTAAGTAGACTACTGCAGGAGTCTGTCCTGGGTCTGGTACATTCCACTGTGTTTATATCAGACATATGTCAGCTAATAGGAAATATTAGCCTTGCTACTGATTACACAACAGCAGAGAATGGGGGAACAATTTAATGAATGGTCTGGAAAGGCTGAACAGATAAGCAGTAAGGTACCAGTTGAGGTTCAGTGCAAATAGATGTAGACTTACCCACATATGGATCAACAGTCTTCATGTGAAGGATCGCTTCGGAGAAGTGGAACTGAACTGTGCAGGAAAAGGATCTGGGAGGTGTTGATTTGCACCTGTACTGGCCACTAGGAATGGAGTGAAAGAACAGTGACAGCAATAAACAGAATTCTGGAGTTCATTCTATGAGGATAGAGTCAGTAATCAAAGAGGTAATGCTTCTACTCCACAGAGCCTTGGTCAGACCATATATTGTATTCTGCTTGCTGTTCTAGAGACCAATTAAGTAAAATGTCATCAGCTGATGGAAGGAATTCAGTGGAAAACTACCGGAAATATTCATGGGATGGAGGGTAAGGAATTTGTCCAAATGCTAGAAGGGCAATTCTGACTAGAAACCAGGAGAGACAGGAGGACATGATATTAGGGTGCAGCATCTTGTCAAGGTAGTGAGAAGGAGTCCTTCTGAACAGGAGGTACAGCGTAGAGAGGAGGTACAGGCAGCAAGTTGTAGAGACTAACTGCTTCCTGGATCTCTGAAAGTATGTTTTTGACAGAGAAAGTTGTAGATCAATTGAATGGACTTTTGAAATTGACGGTGGGGAACGAATCTGCAAAGACATTCAGGAGAGTATGGGGCTGGTGGAAAAATGGGAAGGGGAAAGTAAAGATGGAAGGGAGGATGAATGTCAAAGCACTTAAAAGGATAGAATAAATAAAGGCATTGTCTCTTTCTGCCATCAAGTAGATGTAATTACTATTTTATTATATTAAAGGTACTTTGTAGTAGGAATTAATTTTCCAAAAAAAAAATATCAAGTCCTATTCTTTGAGAACTTTTTTCTGTTTTGTCCCTTCTTTGGTTCTTTCAAGCACTAGGACAGAGTAAAATAAAAGTTCTTGTCAACATTGCACTGAATGAATGTTAAGGACATCTGGCATTGGTCTGGCTGTATGGTCCAGACAGGTTAGAGTACTGGGTAAGTCTGAGTCCTATTCTTTGAGAACTTTTTTCTGTTTTGTCCCTTCTTTGGTTCTTTCAAGCACTAGGACAAAGTAAAAAAAAAAAGTTCTTGTCAACATTGCACTGAATGAATGTTAAGGACATCTGGCATTGGTCTGGCTGTATGGTCCAGACAGGTTAGAGTACTGGGTGAGTCTGAGTAATTGTTTCATACAAAACCTCACTTACGTATTAGCCAACTCTGACCAGGATATGGGGCTGCTTTTAAATCTGTATTATAGTAGGCAAGTCAGACTTTTTGGTAAATAGAAACATGAACAAATTACTCATATTAGCAATGGTAGCTTGTATAGGCATTGCTCATTTTTATTATGTGTGTGTTTTGTCTTTACTGTTACTTTCACTATGCATGACCTTGCCTCATAATGTATCATCTAATACATGCTGCAGCACTATGCCTTCTCATTCCAGGCTGCCTCGGCCTTGGCCCTTCCCTTACTTTATTTGGTTAGCCTGCCCAAACACTGTATGAGGCTTAGGATTTACTAGCCAGAGAAGTCATCTGCGACTTTTTTTTTTTAAGAAAGATGACATGGAAGTTGATGGTGGCATGATTAAGTATATCTGTTACACTGCTGCCTGGGGGTGGGGGATTGGTTGTTAGGTGTTGCGGCTGTGGCCTTTGACAGCCACCACAAAGACGTGTACTTAAACTGCAAGAATATATATTAGAGATGGAGTGGTCATAGTTGACATAGCATGATGCATGCATGCCCCCTATGTTGTTAAGGCAGTAGGTTATGTGGAAAGGAAAAAAAAAAAAACATTTTGGGGGTTTCATATAGCATGGATCTCTTGCTTTTGACCTTATGTTTTTGCCGCCTCCTGGAGTGTCTGGATCAAGATTTTGGACTGCTTTTTGTGGAAGGAATACTAAACTCATTCCTTCTCCTCCATGCCTAACCACAACCATCTCACCCAAGCCTGTTGTGGAATGCCAAGAATATGTAACAGTCAGGTTATAGTGCAAAGAAGGTGGTTATGGACATAGCCTTCCCTGCTTGTCAAAAGTTACAAAAGAATGATTAAAAAAGAAAAGCGTGTATAAAGCTGAAATCAATTAACCAGTTAGTAGCCATTATGGCCAAGAACATGCATTAACAATAATTCTGCATGTAAATGTTACCCTCCTCATTCATATTTGTAGATTATCGTCCTACTTGTGTGTAAGTAATGAGTGTCTTCCTACTTGTGTGTAAGTGATGAGTGATAAGTGATGACCAATCCTTTCCCCAAACACACATAACATTTAGCTTCCAGAATAGAACTGAAACACTTGTATAAAAGGAGTTAGTGGAGTCCATAATCCAGACTTAAATCTTTTATGAGGTTTTCCGTATAACACAATAAAAATCAAAGTCTAGTTATGGATTGTTATACCTGTTTTTTTTTTTTTTAGTTTGTATACGAGTGTATGTGCATGTATATCTATATGTATGGGTCTCCTTCACATCGTCAAAACCCCACATCATTGAATACGAAATCGTCGAGACAAGAATATAGAAATCCCATTTCAGCGAACCAGCAGAACAACGAAGATCTTCCCAGGGCAAGTAATCACGTATCCAAAACGAAATAAAACCTAAACCGCACTATCCTTAACCCCCAGTCCCCCACCCCCACTCCCCTAACTAAATCTACTAACTCCAAAATTACACTACAGGTGGAATAAGAGCAAAGTTCACTGTCTTGCACAACAGGTTAACCATATCTCATAGGTGGGCAAGTCCTAGCGTCTCATTTTTGTTTCATTACCCTGCATTTCTATTTTAGTTGTTATTGGCACGTGATCTGAAGTAGTTATTGGATACGTATCAAAACTTTCAATTAAATGCACATGTTCCTGTCAAATATAACTTCTATTTAGCCTAGCCCAATTTTTGTATCCTGGGGAATAATATATAAATTCACTCTGAACTCCTACTACTGAATTAATATCTTCTGTGCCAAATATTTTCATACATTTCTTCAAAAATGTACCCTCTTTTGTTATATTTTCCCTTCTGGGCCCCCCAGATGTATTATCATTGCTGCAAATCAAATTCCAGTCTCACCTATAAGTAATATTCCCTGATGAAAGCTGATTATTTCTCCCAGAATTTTCTTAAGCTCCATAATAGCACTTTTAGGCAGTTATAAATACATGCCAGGGTAATCCTCTTCCCTTGCCAGTACCCCTTAGTACTGCAGATCAGTCTTGGTGATCTTTGCCTGAATTCTCCATCTCTTGTTTTAACCTAGGCACCCCCAAATGTATCTGCAGACATTGCACCCCCTCACCTGGTCCAGATAGGCAGTGGAAGTAGAACAAGCATTGTTCATATGTGTGCTGAGACATGGATTCTCCAGTCAGTGGGCTTTGTCATAGCTGCTCCTGTGATGCAGAACGGACAGATGTCTGCCATGATCATTATCATCACTGCTAACTATGTGCTACAGACGTCAGGGGATGAGTCCCATGTGCAGAAATCAATGTGATATTTAACAGTGAAGAGCACATCAATATGTACCACAGAGACGGATTTGTTATATCCCAAGAAATAGCGGTATATCTTATTACCATTACCATCTTTAGACACTAATCAGTGAACTCAGACCACTGGGCAAAAATACTTTAAGATTAACTGCTATGTCTGCCACCTGATGGAAAAAGAAACCTACTTTTAGTACTTGCAACTTCTTGTGTAACTAAAAACACAAATTACATCTTCCTGTCTACTCACTTTTCCCTTAACAAGCACTCCCACCCTCTGCATAACAATAACCAGTGAAAGTACTCAGTTCCCGAGGGTCAAGTACTCCATTAAAAGTGTATTGGTGCCTTAGTCTGAAACTATTCAAAATTTAAGTAGAGAAAATAGTTCTGTCTGTAAAAATATGCCAGTTACGTTATACCATACATCTGTCAGTGGTTTTGAGTACACTAAATTTCTCAGGGCCATCTCCCTCATGTCAAGACATAGGTGGGTGTCTATCTCCCAGGGCCTGATACCAGCAAAAGAAAAAAAAAGTTTGTTTTCTTTTCCTTTTTTATAAACATTTTTATCATTAATTAATAAACAAGATGATTCATATGAACTTGTGTCCCGTCCTATCCTCCCACTATCAGCCTGTCCCTTCCATTCTTCCTCAATGATACTTGCCACCTGGAATGTCAGTGTTCATGTCTCCAAACCGCAGACATGTATTCATTTTTCAGGAGTCAACTTTAAACAGACACAATTTACAGGTCATTTTTTCCTAATGGTTCTCAACTGTGTAATTCAGCAGATATTTATTGCTTTTATGTATACTCAAGGACTGTAGCTTCAGTATAGCATTTGTGGAACATGACTCCTTGAACTCTGGTTGTTAATAGCTAATATTTCAGTCGTGCCATGGAAACCATATTCAAGGTATTAGTTCAACTTAACATTACCTCTACAGTTCATAAATTTGGGTCAAAGTGATTGTGACAAATACTTGGGCTAAAAACACAAACTATTATAACATTTAATTTGGCAATCACTGGCTGATAAATTGGCAATTTATATATTTTCCCTGAATTGTAAAATGTAGTAAACCTTTTGTAGAGCTGGTCATGAATAAAATACTTTGTTTTCAGATTCCTGACAGGCTGCAATATATCAATATTTTGTACCATGTGTATTTTTCTGTGTTTGTTCTTGAAGCGGTATCATGAAATCATGTTTTGAGCATTTAAAACAAAATAGGTTCATAGGTTCATAGGTTCATACTAGGCTATCTGCCCGAGGGCATTTACAAGCCTAGCCCATAGTTTTGTGGCTTACGCCACCCCTTTAGTATGGGGAACTATACCCATTATTTTGCTGTGCCTCTGTTGAGCAGTGACACTGAGGTAATCCCTGGGGTATATCTGCGATCTCCCATCCATTGGTCAAGATTTCTCTTGAACAAGGCCAGCGAGGTGCTCTGCCTCACATATACCGGGATTTTATTCCACAGCATAGGGAGTCTTTGGGTGATGAATCTATCCCTCCAGCGCGTCCTATTAATAGCCGTGTCGAGGTTTAAGTCTCCGCCCTTGTGGCTCTGACGGATCTAGATTTTTTGAGGTGAAGCATATTCATCAAATCTGGGTTTGACATGGCCTTGTATGTTAGGCAAAGGTCACCTCTGAGCAAGGTGGCGACTGAATAGAGCTGGAGTTCTTTCAGTCGGGCAGCATAGGACAGATGTTTGAGACCCTTTATCCTTTTGGTGAGGAACTTTTGTGGCCTCTCCAGCTGCTGCAAGTGTCGGGTCAGATACATTCCGAATGGGGCATTGTACTCAATCATTGGTCTGATGAGTGATGAGTATAGGGAGACTATGACCTCCCTTGATCTAGATGAGAATCCCTTCATGATAAGGTGGGCAATGTAGAAGGTCTTCCTAACTACTTTAGCTACATGGGTGTCGAATGACAGACTACTATCAACCTGGGTCCCCAGGTCCCTGATAACTTCTTCTATGCTCAGTGGATTGCCACCTATTTGGTAGCTAGGGGTAACCTTGTTTTTCCCGAAGGGAAAATAATAAATAATAATCTTGCTTGCAAAAACTAAGCTCCCACTTCTGTACATCCTTGGGCCTTTGTAATTCTGTGACACTGAAAAGAGTGTTTACTTGTTTTGTGTGTCCTTAACAGCCATACCTCAGCTTATACTGTTAGGCATGATTTGGTTAACTGCATTTGATACCATCAGTACTGTCATAAAATATCCGATTCTCACTTTCCTAAGCTGATATCCCTCATCTTTTTTTTAAGTGGTGTAGGAGCCATAAACACCACAAGGTATATAGTTCATTAATCACCCAGTTGTGGGTACTGAACTGATTCTAGTAGATTGGTTTTGTCAGGAAACCTGAATGTGCGCAATTGTACTCTGCTCTGTTTTACTGCAGTCACTTTATGCTTTACTTCACTCCCCCACCACTTCCACATTTCCTTCTTTTATCCTCAGCTTCACCCTAAGTTCTTCCATCTGATAATATCTCTCTTTATCAGTATCAAATCAAGTGTAGAATACTTGGATAAATAATTCCTCATGCACACCCACCACTACCTCATTTCCTTTATACTCCCCCTGCAGCACCCTCCACTTTTTTTCAATCAGTATGATTCTCTGTCATTTGGCCAGTATTTAATCCACTGTAGTGCCCTCCACAACGTAACTTCTGTTAATAAAAGTCCCTCCCTATCTTATAACTTTGTAGAATTATGTACAAATTTTTCCACTCCAAGTTCCCTTTGTGGTATATATTTCCAATATTTCCTTAAGTTGGATTCAAACAAGACCTTCCCCCAAGCTCATTATGTTTACAACAATGTAATTATTTGATAACTGTTAAAATAACAATAAGGCACTAGGCTAAAGATGAGAGAACATATAATTGACAATGTTAACAGTAGCATTATACTGTAATACTACTACACTACAGAAAACAATGTCTCAAGTAGTAAGATGACACAGGGTGCCACAATATGTTTCCGTGGTTCAGTACCACACTTCCCACGTAAAAACATCTAATAATACAACAGTATACCTCCAGAGGTTCAGGTTTAACACAACTGACATGCCAGTTTTAAAACACGTATAAAAAATAGACATCATCTACAATTAAACAAACTAAATATAGCCAAACCTTATTACAGAAATCTAAACATCAGTATAAATGCAAACAGAAATCACTTCTAAAATTTACGGACATTTACCCTAATCTAGGACCTGTCATGCGTAACACTTTGGGAACAATCCTATTTTTTTTTTTTCCTGGAACAACTCTACTGAAATACAATTATATCATGTAAATGCCTGTAATATTTAGATGAAAATAACATACTTGCAAAATAATGGACATAAATAGCCTGATATCGCTGTAAGTGGCAGACGTAATTACAATAACAAAGCCTGTCTTAAATCACTCACGAAAGAGGAAGTAATTTTCTCTGGCTACAGTATAATCTGTAATGATTATAAAGCAAATGAAAAACGTATGCAGAAGTTTAAACCTATCTCTCTTGCAGCTGATAACCTAATCTCAAAATGGCTGCAGAAGCCATCATATGTTTATTTGTATAAATTGCTGTATTCAGGAAGCTATAGTATCCAAATCTGGAAACAGTCCAAAAGGTATCAAATCTCTTGAACTAACAAATTACAGACTCGTATCCTTCTTGCCCCCTCTATCCAAAATACCTGAAAATGTTTTCACCTACAGTTGGAAATGGAAGGAGCAAATTTCACAGAAATAAATAGAACAATATACAGAGAGTAATGTTCAGGGAAGGAGGAGTAATGTTAACAGGAATCCAGGTACTGAACAACTTATATAATGTTGGAGTAAATGAAAATCGTTAAAAAGAAAATATGTAGGTATACCACTTGACAATAACAATGGAAATTCTTATTGCAATTTTTTAATGTTCGTGTACTTATAGGTTCATAGGAGGGTACTAGGCTATTGGCCCTAGGGCCTATATAAGCCTAGCCAAAAATGTACCCTGGCTTTCGCCACCCAAGAAAATTATTTTCCTGTGCCCCTGTCGAGCAGAGCCACAGAAGTGATCCCCGGGGTGAATTTCCTATCTCCCATCCAATCATCAAGATTTTTCTTGAAGAGTGCTAATGAGGAGCTCTGTTTGACATAGATAGGTAGTCTGTTCCAGAGTATGGGAAGTCTCTGGGACAGGAATCTATTCCTCCAGCATGTTCTGTTTATTGTGGTGATAAGGTTTAGGTCCCTAGAGCGTGTAGCTCTGAGGGATTGGGATTTCTTTAAGTGGAGCATGTCCAACAGCTCTGGGTTAGACATAGCTTGTTATGTTAGGCAGAGATCGCCTCTGAGTAGGCGATATGCGACGGAGTAAAGCTGGAGTTTTTTGAGACAGTCTGCGTAGGGCATCTGAGGCCAGTAATCCTCTTTGTGAGGTATTTCTGTGGCCTTTCCAGTTGTTGTAGATGTTTTGTGAGGTACATACCAAAAGGAGCGTTGTACTCTATAATGGGTCTAATGAGTGATGAGTAGAGGGGAACAATGACCTCTTTTTTTCTGAATGAGAAACCTTTTGTGATGAGGTGAGCCACATAGAAGGATTTCCTGACCACTGTGGCGATGTGATTATCAAAGGAGAGACTGCTGTCCACCTGTGTATACACATATCACAAATGAAATGTGAAGATTTAAGAAAAAATGTTTTTAAAAATAAAGATGAAATCGTTGCATCCCACTTTTTGGAAGTTTCAGCAGAATTTTATACAGTTTTACTAATCCAGACATTCTCTAAAGTATTCAATGGTATTTATTACTGCTTGGTTGTAACTTGATTAAAGTGTAGCTATCATTCAAGTCTTTTGGATTAAGCACTTGGGCTTCAGACCAGTTATTTTACATTAAGAAGGTTCGTGGACTGCACTCTTGTGGGAGGAGAGGCTGGACTCTGCCCTTCTGAGCTGGGAATTTCTGGTTAAAGGCTTATAGTGCATGCATATCTGAACTGTTTCTTACTGAAGTTGGTGCGCCTTGTTTGCTGTGGCATAGACTGGATTCGGGCCTGCTGGATCTAGCTTTGTTTGTGTAACTTGAGCACTAATCCAGACATTCTCTAAAGTATTCAATGGTATTTATTACTGCTTGGTTGTAACTTGATTAAAGTGTAGCTATCATTCAAGTCTTTTGGATAAAGCACTTGGGCTTCAGACCAGTTGTTTTACATTAGGAAGGTTTGTGGCAAGCACTGTGGTGGCAGGACAGGTAGCTTTCATCCTTCTAAGTTGGGAACTGCTGATTGAGAGCCCAGTGTCCAAGTGTATTAGTTCTGGTTTAGGCACTTGGGCTTCAGGCCAGTTATTTTACATTAAGAAGGTTCGTGGACTGCACTCTTGTGGGAGAAGAGGCTGGACTCTGCCCTTCTGAGCTGGGAATTTTCTGGTTAAAGGTTTATAGTGCCTGAATATTTGAACTGTATCTTACTGAAATTGGTTCACCTTGTTTGCTCTAGCATAGACTAGATCCAGGCCTACTGAATCTAGCTTTGTTTATATACTTGTTGTTTGTTTGCTTGTTATTGCCGTGGAAGCTAATTCACCTAATACGCAAGTTCTCAGCTCATCTGTGGATCACTAGTGATATCTGCATTGCTTACTGTACTTATTTCCTTGTTTCACTTGAAAGAAAGTTACTGTTTGTCGTTTTTGCATTTAGTTACTTGTATCACATTACACTCAAGTTACCTGGCACTTGCTCACTAAAGCAATTATATAAGTCAGCACTAAAACTTAAAAGCACTACACCCTCACTCCCCACTGGCCCTTGTTTTCAATTAAGGATTTCCCAATATTATTCTAGCATGTCCAAAGGTCAGTTGTCAATCTCCTCTCGGTCCAGCTGGTGAATCTGGGAATCTTGAGGCAATGTTATAACTGCCTCATGTACACAGACAACCCTCTCCTCCTCCCACATAACACAAATACTTGCGAGAGATGCAGCTATTTAGCCAAACTGGAGGCTGAGCTCTCTCAACTCAGGACTGGCAAGACCAGACAGGAGGAGAAGGCAACTACACACACCACAAAACCAGCCTCACATAATGCTACCACTCCACTGAATCAAACACATAAACACACAAAGACATACTCGGAGGCTCTGAGTAAAAATTTACCTAAACAGCAGAGGCCTCCAAAGCAGACACCCAAACAACTGCTACCTCAAGACACCCCACAAGCAACACATAAACCACAAAAGCAGTGTGCAAAGCAGTCACAGCCCTTAAGGCCAAATACAACACCAAACATACTTGTCATAGGTGACTCCATAGTCAGACACACTGACGTCCCACTCACCAGGCTGAACAAGGAGAGGGTCACAGTAAGCTGCCTATCGGGCGCTAGAATCCGCCACATAACACAAGCACTGGGTCACTCCACAGCAAGTACAAATATGACACAGTCATTGTCCATGCTGGTGTGAGCGACCTGAGACGTACCTCCCTGGACTGCATGAAAAGAGACATAGAGGAGCTCTCTGATTATGTAGCCCAGGCAGGTATGACCCTAACCCTGAGCAGTATCCTTCCTTCACCAAGAATGATGCCACAATATAGAGACAAGATGATCAGCTTTAACAATTGGCTTAATGTCTGGTGTCATTCAAAGGGGATCCAGTGTCTGTCTGCCTGGGATGACATGCTTGACAAGCCACGCTGCTGCAAGGGACGGCTTGCACCTGTCACCCTGGGATTCCGGATATTGGCTAAGGCTCTTGCCACCCCATAGTGCCTTTTTAGGCAAGGCTCAAATTCTAAACCTACCACCCTAGAAAACAAAAATGGGAAGAAATTGAGGGTAATGCTGCTCAATGCCAGAAGTCTAAATCTCAAAATGCACGCACTCGAGGCCCTTCTCAGTATGGAGAACATCGATGTCTGTGCTGTAACCGAAACCTGGTTCAAGGCTCCTGAGAGCACCCGGCACTATTAGGTTTTACCTCATATCATGCGTTCCGCCCCAAAACCCGGACCACTCCACAAAAGGAGGGTGTATCCATATTCATAAAGGATACTCACACCTCCAGGTTGGTGGCAACGCATGAAGCTTGGAAACCATCCAGGTGCAACTAACAATAGGCAAAACTGCTCTACAAATTGTAGCATGCTACAGGCCACCCTCTCAAACTCAGGAACCCCACACAGCCTTCCTGAAGACACTGGAGGGTATAAATGTATCTCCAAACACCATCATATTGGGTGACTTCAACTACCGAATATAGACTGGGAACATTACTCAAGCCCTAACTTTCTAGCCCAACGGTTCCTGGAGTTCATAAATTCAAATGCCATGGAACAGCTAGTCACTGTTCCCACGAGAGGAGAAAATATACTAGATCTCATTGTCACAAACATGGGGACAAAATGCTCCACACGGAAGTATATCCCTCATTGGTGAGATCTGATCATAAACTAATCTCACTGGAAATCCACACTCCTCCCCCACCCCCCAAAAAAAAGACCATAGTGAAGAACTTCTCTAAAGCAAACTTCACACTACTCAAGACTGGTGTGGTATCCTTCAAGGCCCCTGAGTCAGAGGAAACCACAACCCAAGCTGCGGAAGCCCTTACAAATGCCTTCTATGAACACCTCCAGGACTGCATGGATCAGGCAATCCCAAATAAAACCAAGACTCTTTCCACAAAGGGCAAACGTCCAGTCTGGTGGACCCCAGCCATAAACAAACTTTACAATAAGAGGAGAAAGCTATTACATGATAGAACAAAATCCATAAAAGGGAAGTCACCCCTGATCATTATTAGTAAAAAAATACGAGCACTCATAAAATCAACTAAGGCCAATTTTGAGAGAAAAATTGCCATGGATTCAAAGGACAATCATAAGGCCTTTTTCAGCTATGTTAGGAACCTGGGTGGAAACTCACAGATATGCTCAGAATTAGTCCAAAATGATACAAAAATCACTGAACCCACAGACATTGCCAACATACTGGCAGACAGGTTCAGTGCAAACTTCACCCCTCTCCCCTAAAGGAGAGATAACTATCCCAGCCGAGTGTAGCCTCCCGGACATCTCAAATGCGCAGGTGAAAGCTGCTCTCTCTAAAGCTAAAACACAGCATCAATGGGACCGGATGGTGTCCCCGGCTGTGTGCTACACGAGCTAAATGAGGAATTAAACCCGCACATAAGGCAGCTGTTTAATCTCAGCCTTACCACAGGATACGTGCCCAAGGAGTGGCGTGACGGCAACTGTGGTCCCACTCCACAAAGGTGGCGCCTCTACGGACCCTGGTAATTACCGCCCCATAAGCTTAACAAGTCTAGTCTGCAAAGCTATGGAGAGGATCATAATGGAGCTCATAAACAAAGATATAGGGGACTTGCAGACATTGGACCCGACCCAGTTTGGCTTTGTCAAGGGAAGATCATGCCTTTTGAACTTGGTCGACTTCTTGAAATAGTCACCAAGGCCATTGATGAGGAAAGGCAGTCCATACAGCCTACCTTGACCTTGCAAAGGCTTTCGACACAATACCCCACTCGGGTATTGTAGAAAAACTTACCAGCTTAAATGTAAACCCATATGTCACAAGATGGGTTGCAAACTGGCTTAAGGACAGAACCCACAGGGTTAGAGTTGCTGGCGCTGTGTCAGACTCCAAGCCGGTCACAAGTGGTGTCCCACAGGGCTCGGTCCTTGGCCCCTATTGTTTGGCATCTACTTCTCAGAAGTACAGGCCAACATGGGAGGACTTTGGCTGACAAAGTTTGCAGATGACTGCAAACTGGGCCATAGTGGAAAGTGCATCGGACACTGATATCCTTCAGAAGGGACTCACGGAAACAGATAGCTGGTGCCAGAGCCATGGCCTGAAGTTAAACGCCAAAAATGTATAGTCATACCCTTCGGGAAAAACAAGGTAACCCCAAGCTACCATATAGGTGGCAATCCACTAAGCACAGAAGAGGTTATCAGGGACCTGGGGACCCAGGTTGACAGTGGCCTTTCTTTTGACACTCACATTGCTAAAGTGGTTAGAAAGACCTTCTACATTGCCCACCTGATCATGAAGGGATTCACATCCAGATCTAGTGAGGTCATTGTTCCCCTGTACTCTTCACTTATCAGACCAATGATCGAGTACAATGCCCCATTCGGGATGTATCTCACCCGACATCTGCAGCAATTGGAGAGACCCCAAAAGTTCCTCACCAAAAGGATAAAGGGACTCCAAAATCTGTCATATGCTGCCAGATTGAAGAAACTCCAGCTCTATTCAGTCGCATACCGTCTGCTCAGAGGTGACATGTGCCTGACATACAAGGCCATGTCCAACCCGGAATTAATGGACATGCTCCACCTCAAAAATCCAAATCCACCAAAACCACTAGAGCAAGCGACTTAAACCTTAGCACGGATATAAATAGGACGTGCTGGAGGGATAGATTTATCACTCAGAGACTCCCTATGCTGTGGAATAAAATCCCGGTCCATGTGAGGCAGAGCACCTCGCTGACTCTGTTCAAGAGAAATCTAGACCTGTGGATGGGAGATCGTAGGTTTACCCCGGGAATCATCTCTGGGTCACTGCTGGACAGAGGCACAACAAACTAATGGGCACAGTATTTTTTCATATAAGGGGTGGCGTAAGCCACAATAATTTGGGCTAGGCTTATAAATGCCTTAGGGCAGATAGCCTAGTATAAACCTATGAACCTATGAACCTATGTTACTGCTTAGACTCATGGAACTGTACCTCACCAATAAGTCAGTTAATTGGTTTAAAAGTTAACTTGGCCGCCAAACACAGTGTATATCCTGTGCTGATAAGTTTTCTGTTCCTCATAATGTAGCAATAGGTGTGTCACAAGGCCCAATATCTGGACCGTTACTGTTTAATATTTTTATAAATAAAATGCATGCAGCCTTTCATTCAGCAAATCTAATCCAATATGCAGAAAATTCAGTACTGATATGGACAGCCTCTTCACTTCAAGCTCCTGACCTGCAGCAGCTCCATTCCAAAAATTGAAATCTAATTTAAGTAATTCAAACTATTCCTAAATTCAAGTAAAACTAAACTGATGGTGTTTTCATCTCCTACCCAGTAATCAAATATTGCAGTGTAAGCATGTTGTCAGTCAGTAATAATAAAAATGAGTTAGTACAAAATTCAAAAAAAATTGGGAATAAGATTCTTTTTTGCTTCTAAATACCTTTATGAAATTATCACAAGACATAGGCACACATATGTTGTCTTTGGGCCCCCTCCCCCAGTAAAGCTCAATACCAGGATAGCTTTTGCAACCAGTCTTTATTCGTGCCAAACCAGTGACTGTGCTTTTATCAATTCATAGCCATGTCTCAAGTTCAAACTCACGATGTAACACCTAAATAATTTCCACCAATCAAGGAAGCTTGTTGTCAGGTGGTCTGCCTAACCAAAATGCTAGGTGTCACAGCTTCCTGGCCTACTTGAGCCTTTTGTAGTATTGCTCACTCAAGGCCTTGAACATAGAGCAATTGGCCCAGAAAAGAAGGGGGGATAAAAAGGGGGAAGACTGACAGTCACCTGTCAGAAAAGGAAGACCACCTAAATACAGAGAGGGCAGGAGGGTAAAACAACCACTCTGCTGGAGTGTCAAGTCACTGGTACTCTGAAGATATATATCATTAGGCAAGCGGCACATTCCTGTTGGAGGTTGTAGGCTCACAACAAAGTGTTTTGTGCATAAAACCTTCCTTATCTGTGATCCCACTCCCCGAATAAATCACAGGATACCCATTGTGGCCAGTTCTATTCCTCCCAGACTGATAACTGTACTGTCATCAGTTCATAGCCGTGTTCCACCATTATGGCCACTGGCACTGATAGCAGCTCCCAACACATGCTGCTGATGGCACCCATTTTACACCACAAATCAATACATTCAAAATGGGTACATGGTGACTGTTTCACATGTTTCTGAGTGGCTTCTTCATTTTTGGATTCCTTCCTTTGCTTAATCTGTGCAGCTAATTTACACGGAGTTCCTCATTTCCATATGATTATGCTGTCATTGGCATGTGCGACATAGTGCACTGTTTTGACAGTTATACAGCTGCACTGTGTCTTATAATTGCCCAAACACCATACATGGCCACCGCCAACACTGATTTACACAGTGCAGTACACATAACATCTACAAATCCTAGCCTTCATCTTAGTATTCCATTACTAAACAATTGTATAGTCTGCAGATTTGCATCATTGT
>NC_056727.1:776941997-776961997 GCF_019279795.1 Protopterus annectens | reverse complement strand
AACTTTGATTTTGGTAACTTGGTTTTGTTAACTCAATCTTCAATAAAATATGAGGGGCCCAGAGGATTTGGTAGGCCTGTGCCTCCAAGGGGAAACATTTCCCAGTCAGGATAGATCAGTACTTTGTACTGTTCCAGTTAGTGAGTTTGCAAGTGGTTCCAACTTTCCTTGTGCATCTGTTCAGACTGGACCTCAGTCATTTCTCAGCCATGGAGCATGAGTCAGTGTTTCTGCCCATTGTGACCTTGTTAATGGCAGGATTGCGGTCCAGCTCCAGCCGGTCAAGTAGTTACTTAAAAGAATGCTGCATCTTTACCCTCCTTTGAGTAATACTTCCCCTTTGTAGCATTTGAACATAAGGACTTAAGAAGCAACATCTACTGTTTAAATCTGAAGTGGTGGAGCTGAACTTCTTTTGGAAAGCATGCTTCTTGGTGGCCATTGGTTCTGCTGCAGAATCCTGGAACTTCATCCAGTCCTTTACAGTGATTAGCTGCCCGGGAATTTATATTTCCTGCTGTAAATCCTCTGAACCATTTAATCCTCTCCCTCCAGCGCACAATTTTTGTCAGGGTAGATACCTATGCAGAAAAAGATTTTCCACCTTCAGTGTGCACTGCCAGCTCAGCTTTTTCTTGAAGCAGGTGTGCAGGTTTAGAAATACTAATCAGCTGTTTGTCTTATTTACAGGGAAGGAATGGTTTTCACTTAATAAACAGACTATTTCCAAGTGGCTTGCCATCTGCATTAGCATTTACAATCAAGTAGATAATTGCCTGTAGAAAATTCTGTAGTCAAAGCAAACTCCACTAGGGGAGTGGCTACCTCCTCTACTTCTTTCAGGCTGCCTGATCCTTGCTGTATAATTTTACCCAGGAATAGTGTCTCAACCACAGCTCCAGGAGTTGAGTTTCCTTTAGGACTGTGGTGCAGCTGGACTCTAATTTTCAAACTTGTTTTATGGGCTGCTTTCCAGAACTTTCCACCCTGATGTTTAGCACTTGGAATTCAGCCCCACAGGTCCTTCCAAGTGAGGTCATTGATTCCCACAGCCTGCATTTGATAGCCATGTGACTCTGAACAAGTCACTTAAAGGAAAACTCTGCCTTAGAACTAAAAAATGTGTTTTTTTTTCAGTCTTATCTTTGTTTTCTGAGCTATTTTAACAAGTCAAAATCACTCTGAGTGCATCTTATAGAATTTTAATATGTTTTTTCCACAAGTGGTGGCCAGTGGGGATTCGAATATCAATGTGATCTTATTTTTCTTCAGCTGTTTCTGTTTCCCATAATCCATTTCAAGTTTGCTTTATAAGAGTCATGCTAGATATTGGGTTCATACTAGGCAATCAGACTGCAGACTGTTACATGCCTAGCCAATAATCAGAAAGTGACCAAGGGTGAGAATCAAACCTTGTACAATGTGTCTGTGAGGTAAGCACCTTAACCATCATGCTAAGCCCAACAAAAAGCCACCCTTGCAAGGGGGCACCCGGATTTTGAATCAGGGACCTTTTGATCTGTAGTCAAATGCTCTACCACTGAGCTACACCCCCATGTAAGGAAGTAGTGGTGTATTCACACACCATTGACATATAATGGGATTAGTATCAGTCACTGTCATCTTGCATAACCTCTGCAACAGGACTGCTTCTTTTTTCCTTGAATGACCCTCATGTATGTGTGTCTCAGGGCCCATTTTACACTGTACTAAGGAGTTATACAGCTGCAACCCAAAAAGTAGCTAAACTGCAGACGTTTATTCAAAGTATCCTTTTGTAGTCTAAGATCAGTTGACAGTCCCCTCTCCCCACACCATTTCTGAGGTGTCAAAACTTGTCCCTGCCCTTAGACACCTTTGTAGTTTCATATGTGACAACTGCTATTGGAAGGAATTTGAGATAATTTTATTCCCCAGTGCCTGCAGTGGAAGAATTTTTATTTTCATTTATGTTTTTTTTTTTACCTGAATGCTGTAGAAAATGCTTTTATTATAATTAATGTCACATTATTTTTCTTCCTAAGTAAATCTGTAACAAAATATGACCATCTTTCTTGTTCCTTTACTTTGGATAGCTATTTTTCTGAGGCACAGATGTCTTGCAACATTTTATTTTCTATCTTTTCTTCTTATTCTGCTCATATAGTGATTTGTTAAAGTACAGATAAAACATTCTTCTACACACCTGATAATGACACAGTAAATTTAAGGGACTGGAAAATAATTATATTCCCAGTCCCTGCATTGGGAGGATTTTTTGGGGGGAGGCTGAATATTGTAGGAAATTCTTTATCAGTTGCATTTGTTTTATGACTTATTTTATGTTCTTTTTCTCTTTACTGCTAAGCTATAATTACATAGCAAAAAGTTCTGTTCCTTACCTTTGGATAACTTTTTTTTTTTTGCGGATATGTCTTCTGGCATTATGTTTTTCTCTCTTAATATTATTCTGCTCATTAACTGATTTGTTAATGTGCAACACAAACACTCTTCATCAAAGCTGACTCCTTGATAATGACCCAAGTACTATTCACACTTTTGTCTCTGTAAGACTTAGAAATTACTCTCTGTGCTTTAGCAGGAAACGGCACTGCTGATGGTTACAACCATCAGTGAATTGAGGCATGCCGCAGCCCATTCCTGTTCCTGTAACTGAACTTGTTCCATTGCTAAGAGTACATGGTTTGAGTCTTTCCATCTTCATTTGCCTGCTACATGACCTTGAACAAGTCACTTAACCAGACAGTGCTTTGCAGCAGTTGGGAATTTGGCTGAACCACCTAATGGACTCGTGCGCTGCATGCTTAGCAACCTTTTATGAACCTATACCCCTATCCCTTTATTCCTTTTTTCGGTACTCATCACAACTATCACAGTACTGTTTCTATGTTATGCTTCTTCAGTATATTAAGCTTTGGTGGCTGTGGGTTTCAGTAAATGTCTGAAGAAATTCATAGCCTTTCACTCTGTGTTAATCTTTTCTGCATTTTTTCTCAATCATAATTGCAGTGGTGATATGTTTAATGTACAAAACATTTCCTGCAGTGTCTTTTCCTGCTGCTTTCCATTTTCAGCATGCTTCCCCACAGTTGACTATATGTTATCAGTGATAATCTCTTGTTTTGTACTGTCCTGTATTTGCCATTTGTGTACGTTTTTCCCTTTGCATGGCTCCCCATTGCACTGTATGCCTAGTAATCATCTCCTGTGAAATGATGTGTATAGCAATGCTTACTTCTGCTAAAGAGGGGCAGTCTTCTTACTGTCTACTAATATGTCTTTCAACCCCTGGCAAACTCCACAGTTGCTGAACTAAAAAACTACAGTTTGGTGACCAGTATGAGCACAGGCAGTGTCAATCAGACAAGCAAAAATGGCTGTCAAATAAATATGCTCCATTCGTAATATGTTATACATGTCTGCATTTCCCTTGCACAATGGTAAAAAAGATACAGCACAAGTTCAAGAATATTTGCTGTCTGTTTTTTTTCACTAAATGCACAATCATAGGAAGCATTGGTTGTTGTTAATGCACTTAATATTTTAAGAAGCATTCTAGCGTACTTTGTCAGGTCCAATTTCTCCCATTGTTTTCCTAGTGTTGCACAGGAACTGCTGCATCACCTTGACTCCTGTCTTTCATACACTTCAGCCATATTTTGTCTGCTCTTTGTGTTGTGTTTTTAGTTTTCAATTTCAATTCTTGTTTTCTTTGCTTGTGCAAATTTGTCAGAAGAGGTGACAACTGCTTTTGAAACCCCAACTGATCTGATTTCTTTGTTTTGCTATGAAAGGCAGGGCTACATTGGAAGCTGCTGTTAATCAGTGTAAGTTCTCTTCCAATCTGCAGTAAAGGCAGTAAAAAATAGTTTCATGCCTCTCTGCCTTTTTTATAGCAGTTGCTGAACTCCTGACATCAGCAGGACTAATTACACTGGAAGATTGTCAACAGTACCTAACAGGATAAACTACAGATTTCTCTTTGTCTGTGGTAGATCATGCATGTGGAGACAAATTCCTCTTCAAAGTATGTGAAAAGTTAAGCTTAAACAATAACTGGCTGGGCTTTCCCTTCCTTCAATTCCAAGGCAAGGAAATTAAAGTTTTATAGAGTACACGCAGTATTCTGGTACCTACACAATACCTGTAGGGAGAAAAGTGACTTAAGAGTTGAGTTAAACAGCAAGAGAAGATGGAGTTCTCCTTTAGCTAGATAATGCTCCCACAATGAATCTGAAAAAAGGCCTATGTAAATCTGTAGCTCGGTTTTAGTTATTGAGTTCAAATAAACAAAAGTAAATAAATAAATGAACAAACTAATAAGCAAATATTAGGTGTAACAAATATTTCTTACCAAATCAATAGATTTGTTGATGTCAAACATTCCTTTTACTGCCCTGTAATATGGGTGCCCCTATGCTACCACCATTGGTTGCTGCAATTCCCTGTAAGTTATTTTTTTATTTAGCTAGTTATTGTCTTTGTTGACTGGGAAAGTCCCTTTAGGTGTAACCCATTTTCAGCAGAGGCCCAGGTTGAAAGGTAGCTCCATTACATAACATTTGTAATTAACAGTTTTATTTAAATATTTGTGTATTACTTCCTTGCAGTTTAGAATTCAAATGTATTTATTTATTTTTTTTTTACAATAAGGGTACTCTTTACTCTCTGGGAGTAAACTGGAGGAATATCATTTTAAGTGTATTTATGTTGATGACTTATGATGTCAGAGGCAGTGCTGCCAATGGGAGCTGGGAACTCATTGTGTGATCATTTAATGTAAATGCTGAATAGTGACTGGTGGAAAGAATAAACCAAACCAAAGGGACCATCAGAAAAGATCTTTTCATTGTTATATACTTTCTGACAAATGATTTACAGACATTTTTACATTTCAGGCCACCCTGTGGTTTGCACTGCTTTGTTTGTTTGGAGGACTTTAATGTTAACTAGCCTATTTCCTTTTCCCCTTTAAGATCTCCAGAACAGTACACCATATAGAACCTTACTGATGCTGTGTACACTAGAAGGCTGAAATAAACATTATGGAATCTACCTGCTGAACTTTGAAGCTCGGATTCTTATTGGAGTTTACCACAGTTCTGTTGCATTGTATGAATGAGTCAGCCCGTGGATAACTATACCTCAAAAACAGTTTTTCCTGTATATTTTCAATATCCAACCCCTTATGTGTATTTTGCTGAACTTCCACAACCCTTACATTTTTGTATTAAATCATACTTTCCATGTGTGCTTCCACCAAGCAAACTGCAGTATTCTTTGCTGTAGACACATCCTCTCTGTCTGTTACTACTGCACAAGTCTTGTTGTAATCGCCCTACGTGTGCTGTTCTGTACTACATACAATAGCATCCCTGTGACTGACCTTTGCCAAATAGTTTTAGAAGATAGTTCCTTGGGATCTTAGGGCACAGCAGCTGTGCTCTTCATTGGCATGCACCCTATAGCTTTGTACTTTTTTCTTGAAAGCAGTCTCAGTATAAACAATGTTTCACCTGGGAACTATTAAGTGTGAAGCCTGAAGCCCCACTAAGCAATCTCCACCTGCACTAAGCCCAAACATAATATGAAAAACCCAGAAAGCACCTATAAAAATAGAAAATATACAATTAAAGTTCAACCATTGTATCAAATGGAACTGTACATATACTACTATCAAAAAAGCTACCTGCCGGCAGGTTTGAACCTGTGCCTCTGTCTTTCCAATACAGAAGTAAGATCAACAAATATAAAAAGTAGTTACCAACAATTTCTGGCAGTGAAGGTATTTCTTGATGTTATCCCTTTCATAATTTTTGGCAGTTGCTGTTATGAATTGTTGACAACGTCTGTACAATTAACTTCTGATCATTGCTGATTGTTTTAATCAAAAGTCAGAAAACCAAAATGTTTTGTTACATTTTGACCTTGGGACTATTTCATATTGATTATTCTTACAAATCTGTTCTTAAGAATGTGTATGTACTCAAATTAAATGTTATACATAACATCTGGAATATTTATTATTATTGGAATTTTCTAGCTCTTTGCTTTTCTATCATGATTTGCTAACTTTCCCGAGAATTAATTTAAAGATCCTAGCAAGAGCTGTACAGCTCATGCTAGAAAGGCCCTTCCAGCACAGTGTGCCCAAATGTGATTCCAGAACACATTACATGTGATGAGGTCAGACGTCATTACTGGCTAATGTGCATGTTTCCTGAATCGCAGATGCTATTGCGATAGCATGTTTCGGGAGTACTCTGCTGCTGATATAGACAGTGGAATTTCCCCCTTCAGTCACTCTGTCACATATTTACACACACAGACACAGAGACACACACACTACAGTCTCTGTTCCCATTACTACCCTGCCATGGTTCCCTCTACCTCATAACACTTAAATGCTGTTATGGCACTATGCAAGAGTCAGCACTGGTGGTCTAGTGTATCCCCTCACTCTCTAGGTCCGGTTATGATATAGATGCCATCATGAAACTTTAAAGAGCCAGTTATGGTGGTGTACTGGTTCCCCCTGTCCCCCCAATCCCCTTACTAATGTTGGTGCCATTATGGCACTTAAGTGTAAGCCTTGGTGCCCCATCCCCATAGTAAAATACGTGCCTTAGGGCACATTAAGGTGTATTCCTTGGTGTCTATTGTATCCCCCCCATTCCAGTAGAAATGCTGGTGCTGGTACGGCATTGTAGAGTGTGTATCTGTCACCCAGAGTCCCAGTAGTAATGGTGGTGCTGGTACAGCATTATAGAGTGTGTATCCCCCACATCTGGTCCCAGTAGTAATGTTGGAGCTGGTACAGCATTGTAGAGTGTGTATTCTGCACCCTCAGTTCCAGTAGTAATGGTGGTGCTAGTACAGCATTACAGAGTGTGTACCCCCCATCCCTGGTGCCAGTAGTAATAATGGTACTGGTACGTCATTGTAGAGTGTGTATCCTCCACCCCAGGTTCCAGTAGTAATGCTGGTGCTGGTACGGCATTGTAGAGTGTGTATCCTCCACCCCAGGTTCCAGTAGTAATGCTGGTGCTGGTATTGCATTGTAAAGTGTGTATCCTCCACCCCTGGCTCCAGTAGTAATGCTGGTGCTGGTACGGCATTGAAAAGTATCTATCTTCCACCCTGAGTTCCAGTAGTAATGTATGGCATTGTAAAATGTGTGTCCCCCACCCCTGGTCCCAGTAGTAATGTTGATGCTTGTACTGCATTGTAGAGTGTGTATCCTCCACCCCCATTTCCAGTAGGAATGTTGATTCCAGTACAGAATTGTAGTGTGTGTATTCTGCACCCCCGGTCCTAGTAGTAATGTTGATGCTGGTACAGCATTGTAGAGTGTGTATCCTACACCCCCCCGGTTCCAGTAGTAATGTTGATTCCAGTACAGCATTGTAGAGTATGTATTCTCCACCCCTGGTCCCAGTAGTAATGTTGATGCTGGTGTGGCATTCTAGAGTGTGTCTCCTCCATCCCTGGTTCCAGTAGTAGTGGTGCTGGTATGGCACTGTAGATTGTGTATCCTCCACCCTGGTTCCAGTAGTAATGGTAGTGCTGGTATGGCACTTATTCACATTAAGTTCCTTGGTGTCAGGTGGTTCTCCCAACGCTCCCATCCCCATTTTGATGCTGGTGCCATTATGGCACTTTCACAGTAAGCTATAGTGACTTGTGACTTGCCCCCAACATGTTTCTGTTCTGAGTTGAACATGGCCTCTTGGCCATGTTTGCTACCACAAAAATGGTGGAGTTGGCCATGCTGATTTATACATCTGAGGGAGTTATTCAGTCTCTCAGCCACCTAGGTGCCTTCTTGGGGGTGCTGTTCTGATGGGAGAGCACATGGCTAATAGCATTCTGCATGGCCCTGGGGGCAGCCCTTCATTCTGCCGCACGTCTTTGTGTTGGAGGACCATGCAGCACCATGTAAGAGTGCTTCATGAAAAGAAAAGCTACCACAACTTGTACATGGCAGTTTACATGTTATACTAGGTTTATGAAAATGGTCTGTTAAAGTTAAGGCAATAAAAATGTATCCATTGTCAAGTCTTGGATCTTTTGCTAGTATATAGAGATAGATATAGATATATATTTAAGTAAATACATATATATATATACTATACACACGCACACGCACACACACACACACACACATACATATATATATATATATATATATAGAGAGAGAGAGAGAGAGAGAGATATCCTTTAGGAGTCTGTTTCATGTTAGTTCCCTACATCGCTCCATGTGTCAAAAGTGTTTTAATCTTTGATGTTATAGCTACATCATTGCTTCCATACATGCGATCGAGTGAGCATACATGATAAGAGATTTTTAAGCCTTTGCATTTAGATACTGCAAGTGTTTTTACTTGGTTCTGGACACTTGAAACTTGTGATAGTATGTGTGTGTTTATTTATATATATATATATATATATATATATATATATATATGTGTGTGTGTGTGTGTGTATCTGTATATATACACATACACATATACTGAACTATCTTTCAGTCTCATTTTTCATGTAGAGCTTGTATTTTATTTCTTCTGATCATAAATGAGTACATTATTTTTCTGTAGTACTGTATGTTATGTTTTGCCTTATACATGTCTTTATTTGTACTTATTCTTTTGAGGTTCGATAGCTTAAAGTTAGGGCTACCAAACTGTTTGCATAAACAGTTGCAGACAATTTTACCTCTGCTGTTTTGGGAATCTCCTTGCCGTATAAAACTAATCTTTCCAATATCCCTTGAATGCAGATTAAAAAAAGAGCCATGCAGCCAGAAGATACCCCTGTCTCACTCTTTTCTGAACAGAAAACATAAAGATATTGGAACACATGCATGTTGTACTGCCGTTTATTGTGCCAGCATATGATTTGCAATTATCAAGCTTTCAGGCAAGCAGGAGCCCTTCTTCAGGAGGTTTACTAATGTTAGAATAAGTGCTTAAATATCTGCTTGTATCGAAAAGGGAAGTACATCATTTCTCTCTTATTGGCTAAAAATGTCAATATGGAAAGAAAATTATGCATGCGTATTTCTCCCGTTACACTTTATTCATGGATGCTGACCCTAACTGTAACCTTGCCCCTGTCTCCACCTGTAATCTCCAGCCAGACTACCAAAATTTTTTTTCCTAGGGGTTTAACTAAACAAGACAGGTAAAAACACAAACACGGAGCACATACACAACACAGCATGCATATACCATACAAAGTATTACCTAACCTAATCATACCTCCAAACCTAAATCTAAAATACAAGTGCAAGCACTAAAGAACACTCACACATATACACACACACACAGAGACACACACACATATATATATATATATATATATATATATATATATATATATATATATATATATATATATATATAAAGCTGCCCACTGCCTTACATGTCTTCTAACCCCAGCCTATAAAACCTCACTTACCTGCACACAGCCATAGCTCTGATACTTGACAATCCTATATATATATATATATATATATATATATATATATATATGTGTGTGTGTGTGTGTGTGTGTGTGTGTGTGTGTGTCTACCTAAAAATATCAAAATCCCAGAAGATGGAAGACAACATTGTTGAGATGAAATCAGCAAAAACCCATTTCAGTGACGGACCCTATCAGCAAATGTATTCCTAGGGTAAGTAACCTGTTGGCCAACAAGGTGAACTTTGCCCTTTTCCCAACTGTAGTGCAATCTCGGAGTTGGTATATTTAGTTAGGGGGGCATAGCCACCCGCTTGGGTGGGTTAGGGATGGTGTAGTTTGATTCTTGTGACATTTGGTGTTAGTGGTTACTTACCCTGGGAAGATATTTGTCAATCCAGTCTTTTGCTGAAGTGGGTTTTCACTGATTTTTGTCTCAATGATGTTGTCTTCGATCTTCTGGGATTTCAATGTTATGAAGTAGACCCATATATATATATATGTGTGTGTGTGTGTGTGTGTGTGTGTGTGTGTGTGTGTGTGTGTGTATGTAAATGTGTATATATATATATACACACACACACACACACACACACACACACACACATACACATTACTTATACTGCACAACTTCAAGTTTATAAAAGCTATTCCCATAGATATATACTTGTTGAAAAAAGGCCATTACTAAAGTAGCATAAGAACTATCCGTGGTGGTGCAGCGGTAGCATTGTTTCCTCACAGCAAGAGGTTCTCCCGTTCAGTTCTCAGCTAGTGTGTGGGGAGTCTGCATGTCCTCCCTGCGGGTCGAGTGGCGTTCCGAAAGACATGCGTGAATGGACGTGCCTTCGTTGAAGGTTGGGCGTCGAGCTGGCAACTTGGCACCGTGAAAATCTACTGCCAATCATTAGCGGACCAGAGTCCCACTGTGGCGACCCCTAACCGGGAAAAGTCGAAAGACAACAACAACTAAAGTAGCATAAGAAGTTGCAGAAGTGGTTCCCATAGCAGTTCTTCTCACCTCAGTATATAAGACCTCTTCAAAATGAAATAGCTATTGTTTAGGCAGAACTGCACTAATTCATTAATAAAGCAGGCTATGAGAGAAGACCTTAAAAAAGTTATGTTTTAGTAATGTGAAGTAGTCCTACAGTACACTTGAACTTAACCAAAAAATGAGATGTGATTGTGTTATAACTTGCCTTTGCCATTATAGCTTATCAGTACTGAAGCCTGCTTCCAATTCAAATGGCTGTTATGTTCTAATGTCAACACATATACATCGACAAAGAAATGTTGGCATGCTTCTTTACATGCTCCAAAGCTATCCCTTAGAACATGCATATTATAAAGCAGTGCCCTCCCACACACCCACACCCCCTGTAATTATTTATTTAATCTCTGTGATTGTACAATCCCCAGGGAAGGGCATATTCCCCATTCCGGGATTTGTTTGATCTTGCACAACTGTCAACCATCTGTTCTGTAAACCAAAGCATGTGGAACAAAACAGAGGTAGATTTTAGCTTAAATTGACTACTACCTCATTTACCATGAATATGTATGGGTCTTGGGCATTTGGTGAAAATGCTCAGTAATCGACATTTGGTTAATCAACCACATTTGGTCAAAATATGCAGATGGTCAACAAGTGTGCAAGATCAGCATTCTCCTGGTAGGGGAATATTCCCTTTCCCTGGGGATTGTGCAGTCTTAGAGTTAGTATGTATATAATTAGCATGGGATGTAGGGGTGGAGAGGGGTGCTTACCTGTCTGCAGAAAACAATGTTTGGTCTTTCTTGGTGCATGTATGGTAGTGTTCCTTTTGTGGACAGTATTTTGACCGCTGACATTTCGGTTTTGTAATATATATATATATATATATATATATATATATATATATATATATATATAATATGTGTGTGTGTGTGTGTGTGTATATATATATATATATATATAAAATGTGTGTGTGTGTGTGTGTGTGTGTGTATATATATATATATATATATATATATATATATATATATATATATATATAGATACACACACACTTCTCAACCATATGTTGCAACTATGACACAGTGGGAGACCTTTGCCCTGTACAAGTAAATTTCAAATTAGTTATCCTGAATAGATTGATAATTGTTGTAAAACAATTTTAATGATAACTAGAAGAGTTATGTGTCTGTACCTGAAATTGTCTTTTTTAATCCTTTTAGTAAATATGGACAAAGAAGTAACTTCCCTCCATGAATATGGGAAATGTATTTGTTTTTAAATACTGCTGAAAATTATGACATAATATGTTTAATCAGCTTGGTTTTCTAATTTTATATAATTTAATAATAAATTCATGGGGTCAGATGCCTTATGATTTTCTATTTTTTGAATCTGATTTATTGCCCTTCCTGTTATGTTCTTTAAAGTATCACACACTTGGCATACATTAGGAAGTCGGCTATTTGAGGGCATATTTAAGGGCATATTAATGATAATCCTCATTTGTTTTTCTTTTAAATTATGCCTACTGTATACCTCTACTAATATACCATCACCTTGATATTGTCCCCTTCCTATCCCATGAACTGTCAACTGCAAGAACAGACTTGACAATCAGTTCATTAATAGCTCTTTCCATATCCAGTCATTTTGTTTAGCCTACTGAATCTCTTATTCATAGTTCATTTAAATAGTTAGATTAGTTCTTACTATTTGTTTACTTAAACTTTTTTGGTAGCTTTTCTCCTCGGGTCTCTGCTGAAAAAGGACTTCTAAGAACCCAGACAGACTAACCCGGTTAAGAAATGTAAAATTAAATAAATAAAATAAATGTGTTCATTGACTGCACCTATTCTTCTTACTTTCCTGTAGTTAGCCATTTAAGCTGCATAACTGTAAAAACTTTTTTTTTTTTTTATTGGACACTCATCAAACCATAAGTTTACTTTGGCCTGGTTTCCTTGCATTTAGTGCTAAATTTGTATTGTCTTATGTCATCAAGTATTAACTGAAAGCGGTTGGTGAAAGTTAGGTTGAAGTCACGGTTCTTTTTTCTTTGCCGGTGTCTTATTTTCTAAGATGTCATGCACTTCTTGATCACTCCTTTTTATTGTCTGTAAAGTCGAATTTATCCTATTTATTACTTTCTCTCATTCATTCATCTTTTGATTATGTCCTAAATTATTGTCTGCTTTTACTAAACTTGAAAATAATTTCATTTTCAGTAGCAAATGATTACTGTAACTCTTGTATCAATCACTGGTTTACAGTTCTCAACCTTTTACCATGAACAAATGTAATATCATTATTTGCTATAAAGGTATACTTTCCACTGGGCCCAAGCCTGTTAGTTGCATGTAATATTATTATTGGTGATTATCTACTAATTTGATCAGAATCTCCTGAAGTATTTTACCCTTTTTCCTTGCAGAAGTTTGTGTTTTATAGTAACAGATGCTGTAATTTATTAGCCATACTAACATTTAAATCGGCAAGGATTATTAAGATGTATCCATTCTTATTGACAGCTCCAGCTGTTATAATTTCTTCTAATGATGCCCATTTAATTTTTCATCCTTTCCCTGTCATTAAGCTTTGAAAGGACATACAAACTGAGCATTTTATATCTCTCCAGTAAAAGTCTAACATATTAAACCTAGCAGTTTTTACTAAAAGTTTTTAAGAGAAACTCGTGTCTGGCTTAATAAAAGTAATTAGATTTATCTTTGCTGCTCAAAAGTCATTATCTTTATTTGCCTTATTTCCAATGTATTCAACGCTTCCACTTCCAAACTTTTGCAAGTATGTTATCCTTGTTTTGTAAATCTGTTTTTCATGTTTCTTATAAGTTAATAACATCACACTCATGTTTACATCATAAAATGAATATCTTCAAGTTTACTTGCAAACCTGACAGTGATCTAAGTTAATCAAGTTACTACATTTCTGTCTGCATTTACAAATTCATGTGAAAGATGATGTCCATTGGTCTGTTGTCTCATCTTGCTAGTGCATTATACAAATACCACATTGTCACTAGGGTTTAGCCTTTTTGTTTGTTTATTTCATAACTTATTCTGGTAACACGTCTGACTGACTTGAATTACCATGTTTGTTACTCGTAATATGTAACTAAATCCATGCTACTTTTATGTAATTGATTCATAAAGGACAATTTAAAATTAACTTAAGCTTCCATATCATGTCATTAGTATATTGGGTATAATAAAGAAGACTGATTAACTTTTCCTACCTCATTATTTCCATCAGAATCTTTCAAGTCATTTTTATACTGTTTCTTCCTCTGTCCCTTTGTTTCTTAGATTGTCTACTGATTCTTCTTGCCTTTTATTTTCTCCCTTTTTATCTTTGACAGCAGACTCCTCTGCACTCCTAAAACTTACTTTCTAACCATATAGTCCAAAGGATACTTTGTTTCTCTTAATATAAAAACGTCAGGATTGCTGAATGTAGGAAAAGGTCCTATTACAAATTATTCTCACAAGTGTCAGGTTTGCTGAACATAGGATAAGGTCCTCTTACAAATTATTTTCCCAAGTGTCAGGTTTGCTGAATGTAGGATATGTTCCTATTACAGATTATTTTCCCAAGTGTCAAGTTTGCTGAATGTAGGATAAGGTCCTATTACAAATTATTCTCCCAGGTGTATCATGTGCGTTATATCAACTTATGTTATCACATTACCTAAAATGATATTAATCAGATATTCATAGAAAAAGGTTTGATAATTTGTCAATATTACATAATATTTATTTTGGATTTTGTATATCTGTTTTTATAAAAGAAATTGAGAAGGTCTGTTATTATATATGCCTTATAACATGTTATCGTATTATTATTTTGTCTTATTACTATGCTTGTCTTTCCTCCAATTTCTCCTGTCCTTTGTTCTCTGAAATGTTTTAATTTGTGCCAGATTTTACTGCTGTATGTTTCCTATTTTTCTCTAAAGGCGGTGCATGTGTTCCATCTGATAACATTTTTCTTTCTCCATCTTTTATAATATTGTAACGTAGTTTTACTTTAAAGCTTTCACATTTCTAGTTGCCTTTCTTATTCTTTTATTTTTGTTTATTGACTTCTTTCTCTCCAAAGTCCCTCCCTTTGCTAGCTTCCTTTTGATGTCCTTATCACCGTTTTTTTTTACTCTTCTCCTGTTTACAAAACATTGTCTGAGTCTGTGTTTCATGGTTTCCTATCATTTCTACTGTCTTTCTCCTTGTCTTATTGTTATTCTCGCCTTCTCTTTTATATCTTCACGTGTTTATCCATATTTTTCTTCTTCTGTTTGGCATTCATCCATAATTTCATCATTACATTCAGATGAAATAATCAGCCTGTGTTATACTCTTACCCACTTATGTTGACTCTTGTTCCTGTTCTGATTACTCATATTAGCTATTCAGCCCTTCCCACCATTCCAGGTTTATTGTTTTCAAATTCCATGTTGTTTATGATTGTTTCAGAATTATTTAAGGTGCCGACATATCATCCATTAGACTGTTCAGATAATCTTTATATAATATTTAGGATTTCTTCTCATCTTTTTGAATCTCCTAACCTATACTTGTGGGTACTGGGTTCCCCTAATTCTGTCTCAGTCTTTCATAACCATTCTCTGAAAAATTATTTTGTCAGAGGCATACAGACCATAGTTCTTATTTGATGTGTTTGGAACCGACATTCATCCACTCTTACAGAAAACAGCCAGCTTTCATCTCATCTATTTTTCTGTCTCAGTTTGCACAAAGGGTCTTCAAGTAATTTCAGCAAATATTGTTTTGACCTGGTCAAGAGCCTTAGGTTCTAAAACTTTGATACTACCAGCTGACATTTTGTTTTACAGCGAACTTATCCATTCTAGCATTATTTCTTGCTTTAATGTTACTTTATCCTTCCAGCTGAATATTTCATGTGTAGTAATTTGCCTTAACTACATTTGTTCTTTGTAAGTCATGGCTTCCTTTTGATTATTCCCATCTTCCTTGTCATTTCTTTCTATTCTGGAGAAAATTATAGTCTGATATAAGCTCCATTCAAAATCCTCTTTGAAATTCTTATTTTTTCACTTCTCGGTCTTACTCAGACTGTTTTTCTAGCAGTGCACTTTCCTTCAAGTTGCCATTTGTGTTTTACAGGTGAACATTTTCCCAAACTATCCCAATTTAACATATTTATAAAAAGTTCCTAAAGTGCAAGCAAGTGCTTTCAACCTTTAGGATAAATCAGAAGAGCCTTCAGTCATGTGATTTTACTTAAAATACTTATGAGGCACCTCTTGTCTCTTTTGTGTGATGCAGTCTAATCAGCAACTTCATGAGGTGCTGCAAGCTTTACATCTGAAGGAAATTGTAAAATACAAGTCTGACCTTGTAGTGGGAGGCAACACTGACATAATCTTGTGGCTTAATACTGAGTAAGGTGATAAGGAAGCTAATAATTGCATCATTGTTAACTCCTTAAGTGATAACACCATTGTTATTCTCTGTTACCCCTTCTTAAAGATTTTATTTATTTATTTTGTTACTTAATATTTATTTTGATGAATTGTGTTGATTTCTAATGGAAACAGCAACAAAAGTTGTCTTGATTCAATATGTCAGTATCTACAAACACATTTTCTTATAATTACTTATAACCGTTAACAAGCAGCTACATGCTTTAAATTTTCAACCATACATAGTAATTGCCTATTAGTGAACTCTGTCCACTTGTAACAGAATTCCAGAATGCTGGAATCTAATAAAAAACTGTCAGTGTTCACATCTAATGCAAATTATGAAATGCCAACAAGAGCTAAGTGACTAGAAGGCATCTGCCTGTAATAAGTAAATTAGCTGTCAAATGAAAGTTAATAGTAGCTGTACGTCTTTGATCTTGTTCACATATAAGACAAGTTAAGCGCTTTTAACATCTTTCACTGTCTGTTACAATTTAACTTGTGCTTAAAATGACAAATAACATCTACATTCACACTGAAGAAAGAAAAAAAGAAAAATACTCAAACAGTGATTCCTCCAAGACCTTTTACTGGCTTAACCATCCTCAGTTGTAACAAATGTAATTAGCTAATTAGAAGTTTCCACTATTATTGTAATGTATAAGCTGTGCATAGATAAAGGAAATATTGGAACTGTATAAAGACTGTTGTCAATGCAGTCTTTAGGGACTGCAACTTATTCCTCACTGAACGTCAGGTATTTTTTTTTTTTTATATTCAGTACTCTGTTATTCCTCAATGAACCTCAGGTATTTTTTCTTTTTATATTCAGTACTCCGGCCAGTTCAGCTTGTAGACATTTTGTCATTCTGTTGGTTAAATTTAACAAAATTTTTAGCTCCCAGTAAGAACATCACCCCGTATGGACAGCACTGACTTCCATCTTCACTGTCTGCGCCAAGCTCAGTAAAATCTAGCTGAAGTTTCCAGATTGTCTTGCTCTTTCTGGATGACATAAATACCTCAGGCTCCATTGTAAACCAAACCATCTCAACCACATGTAAGGCCTATGGCTTACTGATTACCCCTTAGACTACATGTGATGGTCTTCTGGATCTGCTGATTTGATTACTTTTATTGCTGGAATGTGAGAAAAATATTGCAAGTAGTACTACAAGTCCAGTGAAGAATTTTTCAAGTAGTGTGGAAGGGCCATGAAGCCTTCACTACTCAACTGAATGGCTGCTCCAGCATGCTCCTAGTCTCACTGTATGGTGTAGAAGCGATGCCCATGAATAGTACGCTCAAGACCTAAAGTAGAACAGTAACTAGGACCTTCAACTGAAGTGAATACCCAGTCAGTGGTATTTGCTAACTTTAAATTTAGTGTAAAGTCAGTGATCAGCATTCAGAGTTATGCCTAGTGTTCTTGTCTTACCTGATTGCTTATATAAGATGTATTTACCTTGAAATAATTGATTTCATATATAACAAAAGATCTGAAATGCTTTCTATATGAACCATACAGTAATGATGCGTAATCAATGGATAATACAAAGTACTGTCATCATTACATAATTTATTATATTGCTTTTCTCCAGTTCATTGCATTTGTGATTATTTTCTAAGGAATGCAAGAAAATAAAATAAAGCTTTACAACCTAATTTTCATTCCCCCATATAAGAATCACACCTTACTTACTTGAGCATATAAAACTAAAAATTCCTTGGAGTGTCAAACAACGTCCTTGTGTTTGTAGTGGTGAACACTTTATTTGCCAGGTAGGGAGCTTTGAATCTAAGAAATAAAATAAACATACCAGTTATTTAGTATAAAACTGATGACAGTAGTAAATAGTAAGTAAGTTAGGGCGTACAGATTCCATAACTTGCCCAAGTTATCAGATGCTAATCCATACACTCACTTTTGATGCCTGTGGGTTCTCCACACCAGGTACCCGGATTCATGTTACATTGTTGACGCTATAGTGGGATGCTGCTTTGCTGAGGTGCTGTCTTTGTGATGCGATATTAGACCATCGGCCAATGGTACTGCTAGCTCAGGTAGACAAAAGGTCCTACATCACTTACTGAAAAAGTAGATGCTTTTTACTGAAAACAAGTAAAAAAAAAAAAAAAACAAAAAGGGTTGTACTAAAATGTTAGATGTGACAGCATAGTTCATTTAATGTCCCTTATGTTATACAAAATAATTTCTATTTCTAATACATTCTTTATAAATGTGTGTCTTAGATTGCTTAATACCAGAGTTATCACCCTGCTTATTTTTGTACAGAATTTTACCACACCATACAGTCAGCAAGTTAAAACAACAGGGAAGAAAACAGAAAGTATGAATACTGCAGAAAGGAGTTATTGTCGAACAAGTGGGTGCAGCATTTTCAATTTCCACTTCTGATAAGTTATAATAATAACTGTAAATTCATTTTCATATATATATCTTATTTTCCTGACTCCCTTGCTTAGAGCCAATTTACAAAGGAACTTTTAAATCTGTTACAGTAAAAGTACAGGTCTAATAATCTGCTGTACCCTACATCCGTCAAATAAGCAACGTTTCACTTGTTTTCCTCTTTTGCTCTGTTCTTCGTTTCACTTTTAACTGCTAGCTTTCTTTGACACAATCTCCATAAGAGACCTCAAACTCTAGATTCCCCTGGAGCTCTTTCCATTCTTTCTAATAAGCTGTTTTTAATCAATTCCCTTAAGATATTCCGAAAAGATACACCACAATACTTAGTTAATATACTGTTACACTACACTTTCTTACCACAGTCCTTTTGAACCCACTCTTTCCACGTTATTTTTTTCTGCAGTATTTATATTGAAAACTATCCTATTATTTATTTATTTTTTATTTTTCTTCTTTGTAGTTCTTGCACCATGTAATCCCAGTTTCTAGTAATAATATCATCCTCCCCATGACTTGGCAAAATTACCCCTGGTCATTATGGCTGGAAATAAGCCATATGTAGCTGGACTTACCAGTACAGCAAAAGTGAATAAATGTACACTACTTACTTTCATCTTGTAATTTATCAGTTAAATAAACACATAAAACAGGTGGAGCAAGAGGTTGTTTGTATACCAGCTGAGTAGATCTTCATTCATTTTAGCCTGTTTTTTGTTCACTTAAGCTGCTTTTGTTTCTTTAAGCTTGTGTTACAGAACTGTGAAAGTATGTAGCTATTGGAATGGTCAGAATTTTTAAGTTTAATTCTTGGATGTAAGTATACAATGGAGCAACTAGTACACAATAGCTAGTATTTGCATATTATGTTTTGGCATAGTCAGAAAACATGAGTTGTCATAGATCACTCTCTTCTTCACTACCACCTGTGTTCTTTGAAGCATCATTGGTACATTGCCTTGCAAACGTGCTGATCTGGGCTACACAAGATGAAAAGCAGTTTTCTTCACTAATAATAGAAAGCAGTATTTACATGATTCAGTTCTAGCATGTAAGCAAGGCTAGCTGCACTGTGGTGACACACGCACATACACACACACACACACACACACACACACACACACACATATATATATATATATATGTGTGTGTGTGTGTGTGTGTGTGTGTGGGATTACTGACTTGCAGTGGCATACCACAATGTCAGTGACAAGAACATGGAATACAAAAGTCAACAACAGAAATGCTGACAATCAACTCTGTATGCATGAGTAAAATCCTTGCCTCATCCAACCAAAAAAAAAAAAATACATTGTTTTTTGCACAGGGCAAGCATTCCTGCAATTCCACACCCCCTGCTAATTATATGTACTAAGTCCAAGATCGCACAGTCCCTGGGAATGGGAATATTCTCCCACCTGTGGATTGTCGATCTATCGTACCTGTCAACCATCTGCATATGTTGACCTTTTGTGGTTGATTAATCTGTTTTGTCAAACACTTTGGTCGACAAAACTGATAGTCAACAGGTGTCTGAAATCAACAATAACAAGGGTTGCCTCTTCCCTGGGGATTGTGGATCTCAGATTTAGTGTTTCTAATTAGGGGGTGTTGACGGAGCACAAGGGAGGTTGTCCCCCTGCAAA
>NC_056727.1:776901997-776939497 GCF_019279795.1 Protopterus annectens | reverse complement strand
ACCACCGAAATTTAAGAACAGCAGTTGTAGCACAGGTCAAATAATTAAAAGGTTTAGAGAATTTTACACTAAGGACTACAGTGTGAATACAGTTTGCTAGGAGTACAGTATGAATACAGTTTGCTAGGAGTACAGTGTGAACACAGTTTGCTAGGAGAACAGTGTGAACACAGTTTGCTAGGAGAACAATGTGAACACAGTTTGCTAGGAGTGCAGTGTGAACACAGTTTGCTAGGAGTACAGTGTGAACACAGTTTGCTAGGAGTACAGTGTGAACACAGTTTGCTAGGAGTACAGTATGACTACAGTTTTCTAGGAGTACAGTATGAATACAGTTTGCTAGGAGTACAGTGTGAACACAGTTTGCTAGGAGTACAGTGTGAACACAGTTTGCTCGGAGTACAGTGTGAACACAGTTTGCTAGGAGAACAGTGTGAACACAGTTTGCTAGGAGTACAGTATGACTACAGTTTGCTAGAGCAAGTACAAGGAGGAAGAAGAGTTGATAGGGAAAAGCAGATACAATGAGAAGAGGGGAGACTAGTTCAAGTGGGGGTATGACAAGGGCATGACCAAGATTTCAGGAGGAAAACTTGAAGTTCTTTCTTAAACAGGCATTTATACGGATTGCTTCTTATGTTGAGAAGGGAGTGAGTTCCAAATATGGGCTAGAGAGTGTTTGTAAAGGGTCTTACCAATGTTTTTGATAGGCTTGTATAACTGAAGGAGGCATTTACTGGCAGTATGGAGGTGACGAGGAGGGTTATAGAAGGAGACTACATTGGAGATGGAGGGACAGGATGAGGGTTCGTTTAGCACAGAGTGAGCAATATGTAGCGGTATAAGTAGCTGGTTGGAGAATTCTGGCCATTGGAGTGATCTAAGGGCAAGACAGTGGTAAGATTTGTGAGGAAGGTTGGAGGCAAACTTAGCAATTTTGTTATAAGTTTGCTCCAGGTTTAGTGATAAGAGATGTTTGAACATGAGTAAGAACAGGGGCAGCATAAAGAAGGCAGGGTAGGAGTAGGGCCTGAGCGAGGTAGGGTTTGGAGGTGGGTGACAGAAATATTTGATTTATTGATACAGAAGTCCCAAGTTTCTGGTGGGTCTTTTTTATACTTTGTTGAATGTGAGTATCAAATTTTAATTCATCATCAATGATAACTCCAAGTAGTTTAGTATGGGGTTCAGGATTACTAATGGTGTTGTTGAGAGAGGAGACAAAGAGGCTTTGTGCTAAGCAAGAGTTTTAGGGAAGAAGTTTTTCTTTTTTGTTTAATATGACTTGGTTGTCAGAGAGCCAGGTTTTGACAGAGGAAAAAGTTTGTTGAGTGAGAGCTAGTAGATCAAGGATGTTGTGGGCAGATGTAATGAGGGTGGAATTGTCAGTGTATTGTAGAAGTGTCTTGAGGTTAGTAACAGAGTGAAGTTTGTTTGCAAATATATTAAACCGGAAGGGCCCAGAATTGTTCTTTGGAGAACTCAGTTTTAACAGGGAGGAATGGAGAGAGGACAGTTTGCCAGCGGACAGATTGCTGCCTGCCGGAGAGATAGCTAGAGAACCAGTTGATGGAGGAGGTAGAGAGATGGACATCTGAGAGTTTAGTAAGAAGCTTAGAATGAGAAACAGTATTGAAAGCCTTTGAGAGATTAATGAAAAGACTGGAGATGAGGAGGTTATTGTCACGGGCTTCAGTTATTGTTTGGGTAAATGACAGTAATGTAGTAGAAGTGCTATAGTGGGGCCTAACGCCATTTCGGGTAGGAGTGAGAAGGTTGTTGTTGTTGAGAATGTGTTTAGGAAGCTGAACATGGATGCCCCTTTCCAAGATTTTGGATAGGGGAACAGGATAGCAATGGGTCTAAAGTTAGGGGGATCCATAGAGTTGCCGCCTTTGTGAAGTAGGATAGTATAGAAGGATTTTCAAATGTCAGGGACCAGGGTTTCTGAGATGGAACGATTAATAAGAATAGAGACAGGGTAGGAGATGGATTGAGCAGCTATTTTTAGGAAGTGAGAGGCTAGTTGGTCTGCTGAGGGAGAGCAGGGTTTAAGTTTATTAAGGAGAGATTTAATTGTAGTAATTGGGACTGGTTGGAAAGAAAAAGCATTGTGGAGAGTTTTATTATGGGGTAGTGGAGGTGTTGAGTGAGATGTACTGTTTTGTGTATTAAGTGTGAGGGTTTGAATGTTGTTAAGGAGGGTGGCAGTTTCAGAAGCAGTGTTGTTTGGAGAGGGGTTGGGAGTAGTGTGGTTACCTGGGTGAAGTAGGTTGTTGATGATGGTGCAGAATTTTTTTGTATTTTTGTGTGGGATATTTTGGTTGGAGAAAACAAATCTCTCTTGTCCTCGTTGACTAGTTTTTTTAGTTTTTTAGCCAAGTTTTGTATGTCTGCAGTAAGAGAGGGGACTTGTTTTTAACCCAGGCTTTCCAGGAATAATCTCCTTTATGCATGGTTGAGAGGGTTTGTTTTGTTAGCCATGGGGCATAGTTGGATTTGATTCTGATTTTCCTGGAAGGAGCAACAGAATCAAGTGTGTCAAGGAAAATCTTATTAAAGGAATTTACTGCTTTATTGAGAGGGAGGTGATAGAGGAAGGGCCATTTAATGTTAGATAGTTTGGAGTTAAAAGTGTCTGGGTCGAACTGGGTAAGGTTTTCCTATATCCTGTAAGTAGGGTCTTTAGTTGAGTGTTAGGTGAATCTGTGCACGAAGGTTGGAGAGTGGTCACTCAGTGAGTTGGGAAGTATACCGGGGTTATAATAGTGATGAGGAACTGAAGTAAGGATCCAGTCAAGGATGGGTCTGAATGAGGAGTTTTTGTTTATTCTAGTAGGGGGTGGAGATGTGTTGGTGAAAACCATGAAGGTTAAGACTATGGGTTTGGGATGAGGGGGACAGTTTAGTCCAGTTTAGTGTCCCCAAGTATGATAGTTTCATAAGGGATATGGTGAGTGATCCAGGACAGGAGGTTCTCTAGGATGGAAATATTATTGTCCAGGGCAATGTATATGAGACTATGGCAATTTTTTTGTGAGGGTTGAGGTGACAATTTACAATGAGTATTTCAGCAGGTGAGAAGCAGGAAACAGAGATGGAGAGAGGGGACAGGTTAAGTAGCTCAGAGAGGAAGATAGCAACCCCTCCGCCCTGTTTATTGGTTCTATCTGAGCGAAAGATTTTGTAACCTGGAGGTAGGATTTCTGTGTTAAGGATGTGAGGTTTCAGCCAAGTTTCTGATAGGACAAGAATGTGAGGCGATGTGTTAGATATCCAGGAGTGCAGGTCTGTTACTTTATTTACAATAATTTGAATATTTAGAGAGAACATTTTTAGAGATTTGGAAGGGGAAGTACTGGTAGAAAGGGGTAGGTGAGGGGGAGGGGTATGAGAAGTGATATTGGGCAAGGAAGGGTTGGGAGGTCCTGGGTTGGGGTGGATGTCTCCATCCAAAGGAAGAGTGTCAAAGAAAGTGAGAAGAGAGTTAGTTCAGGGTAGTAGGAAATCTAAGTTTCTGACTAGAGGACAGAGAAGAGTTAGAAAAAGTAGGACGTTTGAAGAGTTCAGATGGTGAAATAAGGAAGAGAGATGGTGAGATTAATTGTGGGTAAGAGATAGTAAGAATGTCAGGATTATAGGGGAGAGTAGATGAGGGGGGTGATATTAGAGTGATGAATGGTAAGAGGTAGCTAGAGAGAGGAAGGAGAAAAAGGTGGTGAAGAGATAGAGAGGCCACATGATCAGAGAGTAGGTAGGGAGAGAGAAGAGTGGTAGATGAGTTAAAAATGTAGTGACTAAGAGAAGTGAAAGCAGAGAAAGTAGAGAGGGTGTGACTAGAAATGAAAGGTAGGAGTTAGTGATAAGTGTAGAAGAAAAGGGGAAGGGAAAGAGGAGTAATGAGAAGTGTTGACTGGTTCAGTTTTTTGCAGGCCACGAATTCTGAAAGGTTTTCTCCAGCATTATAGTTCAATAGCATAACTTTTCTGCTAAGCAGCCTTACTTATAGTCCAACTGTCACAGCCTTATATTATTACTGGGAAAACAATATATTTAACTATATGGACCTTTGAAGACAGTGTGATACATTTGTTTTTTAATCTTGTATCCAAACTTGCCATAGCTTTACTTCCAACAAGCATATTTTAAATTTGTGGCTACATTCACTATCTGCACAGATGACTGAGCTCAGGAAAATAAAATGTTTCGCTGCCTCTGTTTCTTCCCCATCCAGCTGCAGGGAACTAATAGAGATAGACGACACGGTCATAGATCTCTTAATGTTGAGCCAGCTTTTTCACTCTCTACTTTCACATTCATCAATGGCCGCGGTGGTGCAGCGGTTAGCATTGCTCAATTCTCGGCTGGAGCGCCTTCTGTGTGGAGCCTGCATGTCCTCCACGCGGTCGAGTGACGTTTAAAGACATGCAGGTAGGTGCATGCATGAATGGGTGTGCCTTTATTGAAGGCTGGGCATCGAGCTGGCACCTTGGCACCATAAAAATCTGCTGCCAATCATAAGCAGACCAGCGTTCTGCTGTGGTGACCCCTAACCAGGAAAAGCCGAAAGACATTACTTAATTTCACCTTCATCAATGGGCTGTTCTTCATCTCTTCACTTTCAGCTATCACTGTGATATCATCTGCATATCTGAGATGGTTAATATTTCTCCCAGTAGTTATGACTCTAGCAGCTGATTCATCTAACCAATATGAGATATTCAGCATACAAATTAAATAGGTATGGTGACCATATACAGTTTTACAGTACTCCTTCCCCATGCCTGAACCAGTTAGTTATTCCATTCTGCATACAAATTCCACAGGAGGCAAGTAATAGGTTCATAGGTTCATAGGTTCATACTAGGCTATCTGCCCTGGGGCAATTATAAGCCTAGCCCGATTCTGTATGGCTTACGCCACCCCTTGATTTGAGTATAATGTGCCCTTTTTAAGGTTTAGTTTACTGTGCCTCTGTCTAATAGTGACACAGGAGTAATCCCTGGGACAAACCTACGATCCCCCATCCACTTATCGAGATTCTTCTTGAAGAGATTCAGTGAGGTGCTCTGCCAGACATGAACTGGAATTCTATTCCAGAGCGAAGGGAGCCTCTGATTTATGAACCTGTCCCTCCAGCAAGTTCTATTTATTTCTGTGCTGAGGTTCAAGTCCCTCGAGCGTGTGGCTCTAAGGGATTTAGATTTACTGAGGTGGAGCATGTCCATTAATTCTGGATTTGACATAGCTTTGTATGTCAGGCATAGATCGCCTCGAAGTAGGCGGTATGCAACTGAGTAGAGCTGGAGTTTTTTTAACCGAGCAGTATATGGCATCTGTTTGAGACCCTTGATCCTCTTGGTGAGATACTTTTGGGGTCTTTCTAATTGCTGCAGGTGTCGGGTAAGGTACATCCCAAAAGGGGCATTGTATTCTATGATGGGCCTGATGAGGGATGAATAAAGGGGCACGATTACCTCTCTTGATCTAGATGTGAAACTCTTCGTGATGAGGTGGGCTTTGTAGAAGGTCTTTCTAACCACTTTGGCAATGTGGTTTTCAAAGGAGAGATTGCCATCAACTTGGGTCCCCAGGTCCCTAATAACTTTCTCTGTACTTAATGGGTTTCTGCCTATGTGGTAATTTGTGGGCACATTGTTTTTGCCAAAGGGTATGACTATACATTTTTTGGCATTTAGCTTTAAACCATGGCGCTGGCACCAGTTATCTGTCTCTGTGAGACCTTTTTGAAGGATGTTTGTGTCAGCTGGAGAGTTGATTATGGCGCCCAGTTTGCAGTCGTCTGCGAACTTGGTGAGCCATAGTCCTCCCACGTTTGCTTGTACCTCAGAAAAGTATATACCGAACAAGAGTGGTCCCAGGACAGAACCCTGTGGGACGCCACTTGTGACCGGTTTCGAGTCTGACATGGCTCCAGCAACTCTCACTCTGTGGGTTCTGTCTTTGAGCCAGTTTGCGACCCATCTTGTGACATAGGGGTTTATATTTAAGCTGGATAGCTTATCTATGATGCCCGAGTGGGGTATTGTGTCAAATGCCTTTGCAAGGTCCAGATAGGCTGTGTGGACTACCTTCCCTTCATCTATGGCTTTGGTGACTGTTTCAAAGAAGTCAACCAGGTTCAATCTATAAACCTATAATTTGGTGGGAGGTTGGCATAATGGTTAAGGTGTTTACCTTACAAACATGGGGTGCAGGGTTTGATTCTCACATGGGGTAACTGGCTAGGCTGAAAATGGCCTACAAGGGCAGTTAGTCTAGTACTAATCTATGAACCTATGAACCTATGAAAAGGCAGGATCTGCCCTTGACAAAGCCGAACTGGGTAGGATCTAGTGTCTGTCTTTGTTTATGAGCTCCATGATGATCCTCTCCATAGCCTTGCAGACTAAGCTAGTCAGGCTTATGGGGCGATAGTTTCCAGGGTCCGTAGAGGCTCCACCTTTGTGGAGTGGGACCACTGTTGCTGTACGCCATTCTGTGGGCACATATCCTGTAGTGAGGCTGAGATTGTATAGCTGTTTTATTTGAGGGATTAGTTCCTCTTGTAGTTCATGTAGGACGCAACCTGGGACGCCATCTGGTCCCATGGAAGCAGTGTTTTTTGCTTTGCAGAGGGCAGCCTTCACCTGAGCATCTGAGATGTTTGGGAGGCAGCCCTCTGCCAGGATAGATACTTGCTCTTTTGGGGAGAAGGGGGTGGAGAAGTTTGCACTGAACCTGTCTGCCAGGATATTGGCGATGTCTGTGGGTTCAGTGTAGTTTTTGTTGTTTAGAATCAACTCAGAACAAGTCTGGGAGTTGCATCCCAGGTTTCTAACATAACTGAAAAAAGCCTTATGATTGTCTTTGGTGTCCTGTGCAATTTTTCTCTCAAAGCTGGCCTTGGAGGATTTTATGAGGGATCGTAATTTTTGCTAGTACTGATCAGAGATGCCTTCCCTATTAGGGATTTTGCTCTATCATGTAGTAGCTTCCTCCTTCTGTTGTACAGTTTATTTATGGCAGGGATCCACCAGACTGGATGCCTGCCTTTGGATGATTGGGTCTTGGTTTTGTTTGGGATAGCATGATCCATGCATTCCTGGAGATGTCCGTAGAATGCATTTATATAGGATTCTGCAGTTTGGGCTTTAGTTTCCACTGGCCCTGGGGCCTTGAAGGATTCCACTTGGGTTTTGAGAAGTGAGAAGTTCGCTTTTGAGAAGTTTTTCACTGTGGTTTTCTGGGCTGGGGGTGGGGTCGGGATGTGGACATCCAGTGAAATTAATTTATGGTCTGATCTTACCAATGAGGGATATACTTCTGGTGTGGAGCATAGAGTCCCCATGTTGATAATGATCAGGTCTAGTATGTTGTCCCCTCTTGTGGGAGTGGTGACTAGTTGTTCCATAGCATTTGAGTTTATAATTTCCAGGAATCTTTGGGCTAAGGTGCTGGGGCTTGAGTAGTGCTTCCAGTCAATGTTTGGTTAGTTGAAGTCACCCAATATAATGGTGTTCGGAGAGATCTTCATGTTCTCCAATGTTTTCAGGAAAGCCGAATGGGATTCCTGACTTTGAGAGGGTGGTCTGTAGGATGCTATAAACTGAAAAGCAGTCTTGCCCACTGTTAGTTGCACATGGATGGTCTCCAATACTTCGTGCAATGCCACTAACCTGGAGGTGTGGATATCCTTGATAAATATGGAAACTCACCCTCCTTTTGTGGTTCGGTCCGGGTTTTGGGGCCGAAAAGCATGATATGAGGTATAGCCTAGTTGTGCTTGGGTGCTCTCTGGAGCCTTGAACCAGGTTTCTGTCACTGCACAGATATCGATGTTCTCCATACTGAGGAGAGCTTCGAGTACGTGCATCTTGAGGTTAAGACTTCTGGCGTTTAGCAGCATTACCCTTAGTTTCTTGTTCCTTGTGCTGTCTATGGGAGTGGGTTTGACTTTTGAGCCTTGCCTAAAAAAGGCACTTTGGGGGTGGCAAGAGCCTTTGCCAATATCCGAAAGCCCAGTGGTGACAGGTGCAAGCCGTCCCTAGTGAAGCAACGTGGCTTGTCGAGCATGTCATCCCAGGCTGACAGACACTGGATCCCCTTTGAATGACACCAAAATTTTAGCCAATTGTTAAAATCGATCATTTTGTCTTTGTACTGTGGCATCATTCTAGGTGAGGGTAAGATGCTGCTCAAGGTCAGGGTCATACCAGCCTGGGCTACATGATCAGAGAGCTCCTCTATGTCTCTTTTCATGTAGTCGAGGGAGATGCGTCTCAGGTCATTCACACCAGCATGTACAATGACTGAGTCATATTTGTATTTGCTTTGGAGTGACCTGAGTGCTTGCGTTATGTGGCGGATCCTAGCGCCCGACAGGCAGCTCACTGTGACCTTCTCTTTATTCAGCCTGGTGAGCGGGACGTCAGTGTGTCTGACAATAGAGTCACCTATAACAAGAGTATCAGGTGTGTTATTCAGCCTTAAGGGCTGTGGCTGCTTGGCACACTGACTTTGTGGGTTATGTGTTGTGTGTGTTTTGTTTTGAGGTAGCGTTTGCTTGGATGTCTGCTTTGGAGGTCTCTGTTGCTTAGGTAGATTTTTATTTAGAGCCTCCGAGTAAGTTTTTGTGTATTTATGTGTTTGGTTCGCTGATGTGGTGGGACTATGTGATACTGGAATTGTGTTGTGTGAGGTTACCTTCTCCTCCTGACTGGTTACACCAGTTTTGAGATGAGAGAGCTCAGTCTCCAGTTTGGCTAAATAGTTGCATCTCTCACATATATTTGAACCTGTTTGGAGGAGGAGAGGGTTGTCCGTGTACATGAGACAGTTGTAACATTGCCTCAAAATTCCCAGATTCACCAGCTGGACTGGAGAGGAAACCATTGACTGACCTTCGGACATGCTAGAGTAATAGGGAAACTAAATTTAAGACGGACCAATAGAGGACAGGGTAATCGTAGAGAGTATAAGAGTAAGTAGTGCTTATGGTTTAATAGTGCTAACTTGTAGGATTACTTAATTGGACTAGTGAAGGGCCTTAGAATGAGAATATGGTGTTTAAATTGAGAGATAGAGCAGTTCTAAGGGAAAAAGTGAAGAGCAGACTTTATGGAGCCAGGAATAGTTTAAACCCAATTAGGCGGGGCTGCCCGTTATTGCGCTATGCTCAAAAACGCGCAAAACCGCGCAAAATCCAGTATTCTCATTTCTGTAAGAACTTGACACAGTTTGTTACGGTCCATGTTGTCAAAATTGGTGCACCATTTTGGAGCTTAGCTCTTTATGTAGTAGGGTAATGTAATGCAGAGATATCAGTTTCTTGGAGCATAAATGACAGCCGGCAGATTGAATTTTAAATTAATTGTGGCTCCCCCAGTTGTTACCTGAAGGTGTTGCTATTACTTGCAAGATATATTCCAAGGTTGCAGTTAGTATGCTTTTGGCAATTGTCTCCCTTGCTTCTTGTATTTAGAAATTAAGCAGATGTAACACGTATAGCATAGTGAAACTGGTCTAATTACATTTTTTTCTGTGTAGGTGGAAACAGTGAAGTGCTCAGTGCAACCAACATGCAGTTATTTACCAATTAAATAGCTGTACAGTTTCAGTGAACTTGCTATTAGGTCCTATGCCGCTGTGCTCTTTAACTCCCATAAAATATGTCTTTAGTGTTTTTTAGGTTCATCTAATCTCACTGGAGACAGAATCTAGCATAAATAAAATGGGCTGTCTGTTCTTGATTGAGTATAAATTTCTACAGGCCCCCATTAACATAGTATTTGCCTTCTGTACCTCTAATGCAGGTGATACCCCTGCTGGGTTCTTAAAATACATCACTTGTGCCTAGTGAGTTTACGTGAGTAGCAAATCAATAAGTAAAATATAATTTCATTTTCCATACTTCTTTGAGCCTTCCCTGAGAACATCAGTATCTTTCCAAGTGAGATTGACCTCACCATATGAGAAATGTGAAATAAAAGGTCACTTTGCCTCTTTCCATTTACAGTAGTAGACATTTCCGGCCCTGTTTCATGCTCAAGCATACACTTCAGATGCACCTCTGTCCTTATTAATTATTTTGCATTTATTTGTGTTTGTTAATGGGACAGAGCACATTTCCACATGGACTTTTTCAGATTCAGCCTAGGATCACTGTCTGGTTAAGTGACTTGCTCGGAGTCACACAGTAGGTAAGTGGATGCTAAGGAAATCAAACCATGGTTTACAGGAATCAGAATGTTTAACAGTCACCTCATGACTGGTAAACAAAGAACCTGGTTGGGGCCATGATTGTCACTGCAGATTTTGCAGAAGTAAACAATGTGGTTAGATGCAGACAAAGGACTAGAAGGCATATTTTCCTTCCCAAGCATTCCACGTCTGTGTGTCAGCCATTCTGCTGTTAAAATGTTGCATCTGTACAACACCATGTTATATTTGAAGCAGTACATGTTCTGTAGTTAGTGACAGTGGTTACTGAGATGAATGATTGCAGAAACTGGTTGTGTTAAAATGTGCCAACTTCTGTGCCTGTCAATACCTTGAAATGGGTTATTTTTATGTATATGTATGATTGTTATTTGGAGTAAAACAGTTTCCCAGCACATATTTCTAAATATCTTCATGGATGGGACACTGGTTTATCATTAACAATGTCACTGTGCTGTAAATGTTGATGTGTTTGAAGTGGGGGCTAGTGGTCCATTCATTGTTTTTTTTTAACGTCTTTGTTAAACACGACATTTTTTTTAAAGTGGCATACATACATACATATATGGTATTAGAAAAGAAAACAATGATTTTAGAAAAAACTGCTTAAATTCTTCTAAATGTGAGCTAGAACACAAGGGACATTACAATAGTATTGCAACATATACATTCATTAAAACTTGGTTCATTTTTTTCTCCCTTAAATGCCCATTAGCCAGATTTTGTGACATTAGGTTAGGGAATGCTAGATTCAGGCAAATTGTTATCCACTGGGCAGCAGGTTGATTTGATCTTACTCTAAAATTGGACGCTGATGAGCAGTTTGGTTCATACATACTTGAGATATGATGATACTGAAATCCTAAATGTGGTCTAGTAAGTGAAAATTAGGTTAAAGCAAGTTCAGTTAATTTATATTCATATCTTATCTCAAAAGTAAAAATATCAAATAACAGACTGAAAATTCAGGCCTTTATAATAAGTACTCTTACAGCTTTTTTAAATAATTATTTTTGTGACATCATGTCTGTTTCTCAGGCTTGATTCTTCTATCATATACAGTAGGTTATTACTAGAAATGGAAGAGCATGGGGCAAAGAGCATTTCTTCCATGCATGTTTTCAGTTGGCTAACTTAAGTATGTAGAAATGTAAAAGCTGCTTATAGGGCACTGGGGTAAGACAGCACTCTTGTTAAAACAAAGTATAATACACGTACAAGAAGTTAGATGCTCAGTCAAAAAGGAAACTCAGTTAACTTTGCCATCAGAAAGCCTCATAATCTAGAGATACAGCCCTGTTCTTCCTGCATCAGCAACCAGATATTAATTTTCCTATTTCATATTGTCTGTCTGCTGCCTGAGTACAGCTATTAATATGATTTAGTGCAGGAAATTGCCCATCCTCCTGTTAATTATCCCCTGAGTTAGACGATGAAGTGTATTCCTGCCATTTGTGGTTCTGCGTACCTGCTTTGTAGCACCAGCACTCTTTAATGAAGATGGCTTGCTAGTGCTCTGTCTGCTGTGTGGATAGAAAATTTTCATCATATGGAGCCATTTTAATGATGGATTGAAGTGGCAGGAGTTGATAAGTGTCCTGACTTTTCTGAATGTTGCCTCCTGTTGTAGTTAAATTGCACAGCTGATGTGGTTCTGGTTCTCCAGCAGTGGTTTGGCTCCCTCAAGTGGAAGCTACTTGCAGCAAAGCAGGCTGCATTGCACATGTCTATGTAATGTTCACTTCTGTCACTATCAGCAAGTATAAAGTCCAGTTTACAGTTTCATTTGCTGCGCTAATAATCCACCATATGATGTAATGTCAAAATCAGGTTGGCATACCTGTAAGAGCTCTGGCATTGTGTGGCTGTTACAGAAAGGGGTCATTTGGTTGTACTTGTATTGCATAGGCAAAGAGAAAATTGCCCGCCCTCTGTATTAAGATCTGGGGAAGAGGTCAGGGTGAGTTGTAGTACCATCAACCTTGCTGCTGTGTTTCTTTGAGTCACAGGAAGAAGTGCTGGAGGGCGGCTGAAATGAGATAGAATTCCTGTAATCTGTTGCCATGGTACCTGCACATGCTGGATACTGCAGGGCTGGTGTGGGGTTGCTGTCACAGCAACAGATTAACATAGTGCAGTAGTAATGAGCCTTCATCATCATCATGGGAAGGAACTGGTAACAGAAGAAGGTTTGTGCATATGATCAAGGTGTACTGGACTAAACGGAGAAGGAATCTGAATGTTCTAGTTTCTATAATTAATTTTAAAAATCTGTCTCAAATACGAAGTGTGCTAATACATCTAATAACATGGATTTTACTGTTGCTGGATCTATGGAGTTTGAAGTTAAACACTATCTAAGTACACCCCTCATTTCACCTTGTGCTGCACATTTTTTATGCAAAGGTTGTGGTCAGTGAACACTAGGAAAAGTTACCTGATAACAATTTGGGGTAATTAGAGCAGTTCTGGCCTATGGTAATGAGTCCTATTGATGGTAAGGACAGTGGAACTGTGATTAGTGTACACCAAGAGAAGCTGTTATCTGATAACATGGGGTAGTTAGAGCACTTCTGCCTTCTGATAATGAGTCCTGCTGTTTGTACAATGGAACTGTGATCAGTGTACCTTAAGAGAGGCCATTACCTGATAATAGTGTGAGGTAATTAGATGACAGGTGAAGGGATCATACCATTCTGTGTGGGTGTGTTTGACACTGTCCAGTGGTGTATGCAACACATTGTTTCCGATTTTCTCTGTCGTCCATCCTGAGAAATGCAGAACTGCATGACATGAACAATGACAATAAAGTATTTTACCTAAGTATGTAGATACTGCAAAACCAGAGATAACGGTACATAGCACAACTTCTCTGAAAAGTATCTGTAAGTAGGTCATTTTGTTTACAGTACTGCTTACCGTTTCATTACAAGGCAGCATGTACTTACTGCAGAAGTACTTTTACAGGCGTGGACAGTAAGTTTATGACTCCAGCAAACCACAGATCCTTCTAGTTTAGCAGCAGTGCTGCTTGTTTAAGTGAAGGTATATAAGATATAACATTTTATTTTAACTATTGCGAACTGTCACTGTTGCTTTTATATACAAGATAATTATTTATTTATGTTTTTTATTATTTGTTTTTTAACTGAATGTGACGGACTGGTCCAAGGACTTCTTTCAACCAATTAATACACATTTACAACAGCATTTTATAAAGTAGGAAAGATACATGAAAAATGCGCTCAGTTTATTAGAATATAGGAAAACATGTAGAAAATATTAAATAATTTGAAATGAAGCAGGATAAGTAAAAAGTAGAAAGATTCAAATACTGATTGACATCAACAGTAACATTATATACAATATAGAAAAGTAATACAGTTGATGTGAATTTTCATGTTTTTAACCATTATCAGAATATTTCCACTAGCTCATGGATAATTCGCATTTGACAGGAATCACTAAAGCATTCATTAAATAGTAAATAATACGATTATAGGTGTGCATTTGGTACCAGCACAAAACAGTATGTGGTAATACAGTTCATTGCAAGTCTGGGTGGAACCCACCTAAATTTTGAATGCTGTTTACACGTTTTGGTTATACAGTGTTGTTCAGCAACAGCTGTGCATAATAGCTGAAGCAACGGGGGTGATGACAGTGAAGAAAACTACAACAATCTAGTCAAGTCACTGAAAAGAAAGATGATTGGTTTTATTTGGTTTATATTCAAGCAAGACCAGATTAGTTGTGTGACTGAATGGAAGTGATCCAAGGCTTTACAAGCACATTATAATAAGTGGATGATGGGTTTGAAAACCACAGTACATGGCTTCTTCATGAAAAGTGATCACTGGGAAACACAGAAGTGTTTGAGGTTTTGGAGTGGGTATACTCTAAGAGTCGCAGTTCTGATGGCAAGGCAGTGTTATTTCATCAGTGATCAACCTTCCGGACTCGTGCTATTTTTGTAGGTAAGTAGACAAGGTCACAATTGATGTTTTTAGAAGACTGAGTGATTCACTGGGGAATACAGTTCCACTCAAAGATTGTTTCATAACTTTGACGGTATCACATTAACTGGATAGCCTTAAGATCAGCAGTCAGAGAAAAAGAGAAATGAATTTCTGACTTGGCTATCAATTGTGATTGACTCAGAATTCCCAGTTTGTGTTCTGGTGGAGCTCGGGAAGGGGGGGGGGGGGGCAATCATTTTAATTCTTTACTTAATGGGTTTTTAGTAGATGTTCATTTCATTGTCAGTGTGCATACTGCGTATATATTCCTGCCATGTCTGTAGCTGTTCATATATCTTGGACTTATTTATACATATGATCAAAGACATGTATACACAGTATAAAAATAAATTTACAAGACTGGGGGAGTATTTAGTTTTCAATCCATAGGGCTGCACAGAGCTGTATGAATAGTGTGTGTCATCCAGATGAGGTATACGTACTGTAGTGAGTAAAGGGAGCCCAAGCAGCTATCAAATAAACAAACCAGCTGGCTTTGTTGTAGAGGCCTGCTTGCCTGCAGATCACCCCCACCCTCGCCGACAATACACACCTGCGCACTCTTCCGGTAGCACATTACATAATGTCTACTGGTTGTCCTTCAGAATTATCACAGCTCCTGAGAGCTTCCTGCTGTGAAACAGGACATTGTGTTCTATAGTATGCTGTGTTCTCCATGCCGGAAGAGCTGCTGATAATTGGGGACTATCCACTCAGAGCAGGGCAGATAATAATTTTGCAGCTGTAAAAACAAGCTATGAAACATGCACTGTGTTCAGTACTGAAAAATTCCATACTCTCTTTCTCTCTCTGTCTCTCAGAAAGGGAAAAAAATCCACCGTCTGCTTAGAAACATTGGTTCAATTCAGCATTGCTATTTACAGAGTCAGAATGGCAGCCTTGTCATAAATGTGACTGTTAAGAAGTAAAGGAAGGATTATTTACTCACAGAAAGTGCTTTCTGCACAAACACTGTGCCCTTGTAGAGAAGAAGAGAAACTGTTGTAACTAGCTTAGTGTCAAGGTTACAGAGATCAGTAAATGGACTGTTCATTTCAAAGGGCAGACCACAAAGACTGAGCATTGTGGCAGATGTACATAAGATTTAATACGACAAATGTTGCAAATGTACATAAGGTTTAATACGACAAATGTGGACCCACTTTTTATGCAGTGGTCAGAGCAGGAGAAGTAAAGATTAACCCTGTAATACTGGAGCTAGAAGTCAGCATCATTATAAATGCAGTCCTGTACACCATGGCTCTTCTTTAGGTCCTACCACAGTGTGCTTGTCTTTGTTTGATAGGCTGAGTAAGGCAATGAGAGGTAGCCTGTAAGGATGTGTCTGGAATTTGGAGTAACAACACCTTGTCAGTACTCCCACTTGCCTAGACTTTGGCCTCCACCACTGCTTGAATAACTGTCCCCCTGTGCAAACACATACCCTCCCTCAGGGCAGGCTTGCCCATCTTCCCTAACAGCTGTTTCAGATGTCCAAGATACTGGCCATCTCTGGCCTTCTAGGCCTTACTGAGGGCTTTATCTGTCTATGTGACTGAGCTGGCTTAGTTCAATTATTTATGAAATAATATACTTTCTCCAAAGACCCCTGTGGCACTGCCCACAGCCGAGGTCATAGAAACATTGAAAGAATATTGGAAAAAGTGCAATGATTAGATTGCTGCTACACTGGTTAAAGTAATAACTTAAGTGAGAAATGATATTTTAAACGTTTCTCTTATTGAGGACAGCAATGTAAATACAACACGGTCAAGAATTTGGATAGTCTATATCTATGAACTAACATGCAGAAAAAGATTAAAAAGGAGCTTAGGGAAGGATACAGAATGGATTTAGAGAAAGCATAAGCTAAAACTCATAAACACTGATTACTTTCAATGAATTAAATTCCACATGTAGTTGTCTTAATGTTTCATTTCTAGATAATATCAGTTGCTTCTGCAGAACCTAAAGTCCTAAATTAAAATGCAGATTCAGCACGATGTAATGAGTGAAGAGCTGTGCCAATGTAAATCAGATTCTGAAGAAACACTTGTTCATGTAACAGATGTAACAGTTAGGAGGATGCTGTAACTAAAGAAAGGAAAAGTGGGTACTCTGATGTCGTATTGAGTGCATATGCTAATGATCCTTTGATTATTATTTGGATCTGTAATGAAACAATATACACCGAGTCCTTGGATCCCCTAACATTAACTCAACAACACCCCAGTAGCAGAAATCAGTTAAAACACACTCTAAAATTGAAAGGATGAAATAAACATATAAAGAGAGTTTTGTAGCCACCCCCAACCCCCCCCCCTCTGCCGGCCTGCCCTCCAGCACTGCCCCACATCCCTATTACTTAAAAGTACTGCAGGAAGGAGGTTGCTTCCAATCCTCATCTACTGCAGTCCTCTAATGATAGCAACAAATTCAGGCACAGGCTATAATACAAAAAGCCAGCTTTAATGCAAACTCATACCGCTCACCACACAGTGATACTCATTACAGCTCTTTGTGCAGTAATACTTTTGCCGCTCAGGGAACAGTGATGCTCATTACAGCTGTTTGGGCAGCGATACTCATCACTCACTGCGCAACGATATTCTTTTGGTGCTTTATGCAGTGATATTTAACATTTGCTGCTCATTTCACAGAAATATTTGCACTTACAACTATTTTTGCTGAGATATTTACTCATGCTGCTCTGTACATGATGATATTTAATTGGGTTTCAGGGAGGGGGTGATATTGTGGTGGAAGCATTTGTATGTGGCAGTTTGGAGAAGATACTTCTTTATATGAGTGCAGAAAAAGGGATAGGCACTCCAGTTTTAGGGAGAAGAGGAATACCTCCAATCGACTGGTTGACAGGAGAGAGAAGCTGTGATCTCTACAGGCAGTTTGAGTAGCAGTTTTATGTAGAAATGGTGCATTGAAGGGTAGGAATCATAGATTGTAACGTGATGGTCTGAATGAAGTCCTGCTTGGCAGCCACTGATTGAATGAATGCTTTTTTATTTGACAGCTGTTTTATCACTGTATGTAAACACGTTTTTTGGGATGGAAAAGCCCCATCCTCCCCCCACAAACCTCAGCATGCAGGGGTCACCCCCCCTTGCTATTCTTATTGTCAGCTCTGGGTTACTATAACAAGGAGTAATTAGAAACCCCCTCTTGCAGCCACATATTCAGAGGAATCAACATACAGGTGAACTGTATGAAAATACCAATTTGCTGACTGTTGAAGAATTCTTCAGCTCCTCTTCACTAATTAACACTGAATAAAAGCAAAGAAACTACCCTAATGTATCTCATTCAGTCTCAAAATGTGCTTTGCTTCATCAACAGGAAACTAAGTAAATGTATATTTCTGGTATATGATGCAACCACATTTGTATTGATCATTTATGGTATCCTAGGACAGTAACAGACAAGTATATATTGCTGAAATAAGATGTAACTGCATCTGCATTGATTATATGTGGATCCTATGCATTTTGGCTGTAGTAGTTTTGCTGTTATGATTCAGTTTAGGAATGGTCAGAGCAGTACATGTTTCAGTGTAGAGTGATGAATTGTGAAATCACTTCCTGTTAGGTCTACACATGATGATATCACTTCCTGTTAGGTATACACAGTCAAGTTTGGGGAATATTTAAAAGTACTGCACTGTAAATTAAAGACAGGTGAAGCACAACAATTCTACTTGGTATTCTTAGGCTTGTGTAGGAAGTGATAGCAGGTAATTCAGAACTGTGATTTTTATCGTCACAGATCTGCATTCTGTCTAACAAGTTCCAGATCATATGCTCAGTTCACTATATTCTGTTAAAGGCTTCTTTTGCATTAAAGGTTTCATTTTTTTCCCCACTTGTTTGTAATTTTGGAGCAGAAGATACCTTGCCTAAGAAAGTGGTGTGTCATTTTAATGGGAAGACCTACGCTGATGAAGAGAGGTGGGACATTGATCGATGCACGCATTGTTACTGTCTTCAGGGGCAGACCCTGTGCTCTACAGTCAGCTGTCCTGTTTTGCCCTGTAGTGATCACATCAGTGACGAGGGAAGCTGCTGCCCAATTTGTCCAGGTAGGGAATATGACATAAAATGATGGTAAAACTGTTGTTGATTGGAAATTTCTGTATATTCCTTTAACATGTGCTGTGAAGTATTATTTTGATTAAAATAATGTATTGATTGCTGCCCAATTTGTCCAGGTAGGGAATACGACATAAAATGATGGTAAAACTGTTGTGGATTGGATATTTCTGTATATTCCTTTAACATGTGCTGTGAAGTATTATTTTGATTAAAATAATGTATTGATTATGACCTCAAAGTTATGTAGTTTTGTGAATGATAATTTCAGGTAAAACAGCAGAGTATCCTTGTCATGTAGACAAGACATATGCTAGAAGCACTGGTTGTTTGAATTCTAATAGTTATGCAGGGGCCAGAGGACTGTCCAAAGACAAGGAAGAGTGAGAGGTAGTGCTAAGCTTTCTGCCCTCAAGGGGTAACAAAGGAATTCAGTCATACTGGAGCACTAACATCCTTGGTGCTAACCAGGGTGGGGCATGGGTCTGTATCAGGACCCTCTAAATGAATGGGGAATGGGATTTTTGAAGTCAGCAGGTGTCTTATAGAAGTACAGTCTAGCTGTCCACTGGGACCACTACATGTTCATCCTTGAGGGTGGTTGCCAGAGGTGTAGATGGCTCTTCTGGTGCCCAGTACCACTTCTCATCAGGTGTCCCTTAACTCATTCACTCCAATGGAGCTCAGAAAGGTTGCACTGTAACTTCCAATGGGCGGAGCCTAAGCCTTTTTGCAGAATCAAATTATGTCCTCACATTTCAAACAAATGTTCATATCTCTGGAACCATAGGGGTTATGAAAGAAGTATAAATAGCTACCTCTTCTGCACAAACTATTTTTTATAGTGGTAGTATTCTCTAGGTTCTGGGTCTTAAAAAATTGAATTTTATAAGTCAGAGTGAACACAGTGACGATTACATTTGTAGTATTTTGTAAACAACTTACAATATCTCAGAAACCTCTTAAGTTGCACACATACTGTCAGCAGTATTTTATTCATCTAGCTGAGAGCTTTTATATGAGCTAAGGAGTTCTGTCTGTGTTACTTGGTTGCTGAGATATTTAAAAAATGTGAAAATTATATCTATATAAATATCATAAAAGTAACATTTAATATCTCTTTACGTGCAGAAGACAGAGGTCAAATATTAATGTAGTTGAGTTTGCCATTGTGTAAGCTTTAAGATGAAATCTTTTAAAAAACTTGTACATAGCATGCTTTGGGAATTATTGATGCAAAAATAAACAAGCAATATTTGACAGCTAGAGGCATCAGTTGGAGGTAACTGCATATGCACCTGGTGGTGTCACTCGGATGTAATGAGTTAACACTTGAGGAGAAGAAAAAACTCTGTTCTCTGATCTGGTGTTCCTCCCTTCTCACCCAGTCACATTTTACATGGAAGCCAGCCCAGTCTGATGGTTTGTCCTTAATGTAACACAGTTTATTTGTTATTTATTTTTCCTTTTAGGCATATGTTCTTTCTCTGTGCCCTGTCCTGTTGCTCCTTTAGCTTGTATCCAAACTTTGCTAACTTCACATCCAGTGTAATAAGTTGTTCCCTCACAGCAGAGTCAGAATGATTATCTCATCATCTTTATTGTTGCTCGAATGTGCTTTATTTATAAACATCTCCAACTTACTATTAACCTTTTGGATTTCAGTCAGGATTGTCAGTAACAACAGACTTACAACCTAACTGAAGTCAGATATTTCTCAGCGCTTACTTCCTTCTCGCCCTTCACCATGTAGTCAGCAAGCACTTTGAAGATGTTGACAGTCCTGGATGTCCTTACATGTTTTTTTTTTTTTTTTTTTTCATTTTCTTATCAACTTGCATTACGTATATTAAGTAAGCAATCATTTAAATAGCATTTTATTAATTTTGGGAGAAAAAAAGTCCAACTATCTCCCTGGCCTTACCTTTTAAGAAACACAGCCTTGAGGAGCAGCCAAATGCATTTGTCAAAAAAGTAGTTTAAATACCTCGGTTTCAGTCTCTCCTACTCTATATGACACGGACGCTAAAGCATTTGATATGATAGAAAGTTTAAAGTTAAAAGAGAATTACACTTCACAAACGTTAAAATGAATTGGTTACTTTCTGAAACCTCATTTTACATTTAATTTTATTTCCAGTTATACTTTTGATGTTAAAGTTGCAAGTGATGTTGCAGCTTACAAAGATTATATTGTGTTTGATTTTTTTTTTAGTTTCACAGCTTTCTTAATTTTTCTCTGTAACTACACCCACAAAATGATATCATGGTAGATGCTAGGTTACTTCTTTATAAAAGCAGCTTCTTACTTACAGTATATTTTCACTACAAGATCCTCACGTATGTTATAATGTAAGGTGTTCAACCCATTAAACTTGGTTGGCAATTTTCACAGAAGTACAAAAAACTCCTAATGATGCATTTAGTATGTAAATGCATTATCCTGTACATTACCTCTTTAGTGAAGAATTGGGGGTTCAGTCTTTCATGATTAAATGGCAGAGATTTTCAGCCTCTAGAAAAATTTCAGTGGGCCATCCTTATCAAGAAAAGAAAATGCAAAAAATAACACGCTTTTTGCATCAAAAACTGTATGAGTTGATGTATATGGTATGGGGGGTTATATCCAACATTAACAGTTTATTTATACTTGCTTCAGAATGTTACAAATGTAGTTTAAACATTCCTCAAAGAATGTAAATTATAGAAATGGTGACCTTATCTTTCATACCATATATAATTCTTCCCATCAGTTCTCGGTTTAAAGAAATCATGAGAAATATCCAAGAGTCTGAAGAAATCAGTCCACGATGTGAAAAACATGGCTTCGCTACCAATCTTGAGGAGAAATTCCCCGATCGTCAGTAGCTCACAGGAAAAGAAAAAAGACAAACTGCATAAGCCTGAATGCTTTTCTCCATAAGAAATCATTATCAGCATGATTTTTAATTGTGGGACAGCAATGATTCACTTTTTAGGGCAATTTCTCCCTTCTTTGAATTGGTGCAACCATTGAGTTGGCATACATTAGTTTGGGGGCGGGGCGCTCGCCCCCTGTAAAAATACAAGTGAAAAGGAATTTTTGCCCTCCTAGTTTTCTGGCATTTTTTCATTCTTTTGAAGTGACACCTTTCAAGAAGTCAGCGTTTCAAAGCAGAACCAAAAAATATATATGAGAGTATCTATTTCTAAATTAATAATATATTAATTAGCAGAGTACTCTTAGTGCTTCTTTCTACCCCTCTTACCTTTAAAGACAGTCTGGCCCCTCTTACCTTTGAGACAGTCTGAAAATAAATTGAAAGTGGTAAATCTTCCTGTATAATGAAACCGTTTTCCCAAACACACATACTTCTGTATCCCCCTTTTCCTTCCACACATGCTGCAGTACAGAGACAGGTGTCCTTAGAAAAAAGCAGAACTTAATCTGTGGTTACATACTTGTCCTGTCGTTCTAAAACTGAAGGCTTCCCTATCTTACAGAACTGGTACATGCTAGATGTCATTTGTGAACCAAACTCTAGTTCATCCTTAGATCAAATGAAGCAAACCTGGCTCCTTTCCCAGGTTTCTAGATTTCAGTAAATGATTAGAATCTTGTTTGTTGCCTCTGCATTGAAAAACAGTGGAAGATGCCTTTATAGAGAGCTCTCTTTAGATCCATAGCTCCTGAATTGGGAGACCAAGACTGAAATATACACGCACTCCTTTGTTCCTTAGATATTTCTTGCTGCTGTTGCTACCTGGGTCATGGGGCCTAATGTACTACATTGGAAACTTGCTGCATTTGAGTCCTAAGAAATTAAGCCTTCAAATATTTTCTGCAGTTCACAAATAATAAAAGAGAATTCATATAAAAGATGCCACTGCTGGCTGCAAAGGAATCATATATATTTTTTAAGTTTTCATTTGTTAGCTGGATGAGTGTGTTTTGGGAGCACTCTAGGACCACTGTCTGGTTTAGTTGTACATGATGTCAGGCCTTCCCAGAAGTGTCAGTGCTTCATTTAGACCCCTCATCACAGATGGAGGAAGTTTAAGGCCTTACTGGATGCTAAAGGATTGGTTGCAAGGGAAGGCTGTATGTGCAAGGACTGGCAAGATGGTCCATTGTGTGATGAGGAGGAGAAGGAATCTAAGAGAGCATGAGACTCTGTCTAGGCCAAAGAACTGGCCTCCCAAAACATATGCAGAGTCTTTCACCTCATGTCCATGAAAACCCTTACTGAAGATGAGCTTTATGTCTTATGAGACGTTAGATTATGATATATTTTGTGCTGAATGCTGTAAAAGAGAAAGCAAGGCATCAGCACCCTGACACCCATTCTTAGGTGCAGTGGAGTGAGCCCTTATGTCCCTACAATGTATCTTCAACATTGAGCTGAGGCTCAGAAGACTACCATTGTTGGTTTCCCATTAACTTGAAGACTCAGCGGTGAGCGATAAGGACACACCTGTAGGCCCTTCCACACATATAAGCCCTTACTTGCATCTGATACAGTGAATCTGCCCAGCTTGTTTTATACCTGGTAGGATGTGACCAAACAGATGAAGGAGCACACAGTTTGGAAGTGTAAATTGAGGAACCTGCATAGGCCTGTCAGCCACCAGCGCCCCTTATGCTGCCTCTCATGAGCCATCCTGCATCCCTTAGAATAGGATGGCCACCTCCTTTCTGCAGACTAGCACTTCTTGTAAAGCTGAAGTTTTTCTTCCTCCCTCTTTGGAGTACTGTTGGACTGTGGAATAGTCAGATACTGAAGTTCCTATTTCTGAGACTGCCTTAAGCATCCCAATGAATGTCTCCTTCTTTGGGGAAGCTGTCCAACTTTTAAGGTGTCACTTTTGTTCTTCCTAAAATGGACTTGACTAGTATCTTTGGAAAAAGGACAAGGAGCCTTGAGTCATTCAGTCCTTGGAGCTTGTCATTAGTCATGCTTTTTATATACTTGCATGTCCTTTGGCCCATAGGAACATGCATTTAGCCCAGAGCTCAATAGCATGTCATACCATGCAGACACATATTAACTCTTCAGTCTGGTACAGGGCTCAGAGACCCCAACACTCGGCTACAAATTCATAGGATACAGAGTGTCACATGTTTAGACATGTTAAGCTAGATGGTGTTTTCCTGTGCTGTATTACATACACTTAATGGTCATTGCTTGTTGTTCCTTTTTCATTACCAGTCCTTGTTGCCGATCAATGATTTTGGATGAGTTTCCACACTTCTTAATTCTCTGGTCAGCTTCAGTTCAGTTACTCTTGTTTAACCAAGTTTATGGGTTAATTATTTCTCGTGAAACACAGGGTATACAAAGCTCAAACCCTTTTTTTGAATACTTTCTTTCTTTCAGTGCCCCCACAACACATACACAAATGTTTTTCCATAGGTTGAGCATTTTTTCTTTTACCTTTCTAACTTTATATGTGTTCAGTATTCATTCAGTGTTAGCAAGGTAAAATATCCTTAAAAAGCTAAGTTTTTTAGTTATAGCCTAGAAGCTTTAAGATTGCCAAGCAAAGTGGAGGCTATGAGAACTAAATTGAGAATGTTGTGTGTATCAGCTTCATTTGAAATTTATAACTTTAACTTCTAGGTTGTATTGCATATAATCTAAAACAAAATACTCCTGCAGCATATACTTATGGCACCTTCACTATAGTTAAGCTTAGTTAATACTGTGGATTGAGAGATGATGCTCAAGAGGAGTGTTGTAAGAACAACAGATAAGTTAATGTTCTGCTTTTTGTCATAGAGATGTATGTTCCTGAACCTACCAATATCCCAATAGAAAAGACAGACCGTCGAGGAGAGAATGATCCAGGCTTACCTTTCTGGCCAACACCGGGTGAAAATGACATTGCACCCCAGCTGAGAGGTAAGAGCCACAGGCATTTGTACTGTAGTTGACCATTAAGGCCAGGCACATATTATTTTCCTTCTGTACAGCATGCATCCTGCATCACTGCATAAAGAACCCATACTCTTGGACCAAGGGACTAAAGGAATCTGCTTTTAAGGCTTAAGATATAATGACTGTTGGAAGCGTATCAGTGTATCAACTGAAGTTTGCTGAGACTTAATGTTGTCAGAGTGTTGTCTTTTTTACTTAGTTAATACAGTAGTGACCAGATAAACTTTAAGGTGTGCATTGCATCCCCAGGAGGCAACAATTTAAATGTCGGGAACCACTGCAGCAAGTTCTGAAATGCAGAGACTGAATGGCCAAAAGATTGGACTTTTATATACCGAGTCCGAGATGCCATTTCTTGGAATATTCCTTTTTCTCCTAGCATAGTGATCTATTGGTATATATAAGTTCAGGGGATGTGGGGGCTTGACTCTGCCCTGCCACAAAAAGAAGTTGTAAGGAGTAGAGGGATTTTCGAAATTTGCTGTTCTCTGTGTTTTTGGTCTTTTTTTTCAGCTTTTCGGCACTCAGCATTTCAGGTGCCAGCATTTCATTAGGGGTCCTTTCCAGAAATATTTCTATACAGTAACTCATATGCCATCATACAAGGTGGTTCTACTTTTAACCTATGTTTATCTAATTTGCTGTAGTTTTCCAGAGATTAATGTAACAGAAGATAAGCTAAATGGCTAACTCCTGTGAAAAATCATATTTGTGTAAATCACATCTTTTTTCCATAACATAGCTATGATATTTTGTAAGTCATTTATATCATTGAAGTTAGGATTGTTTGTTTGATAAAGAAAAATATCCATTTTAAAAGAAAAAGTATTCTGCATAGGATAGTATGTAAACTGAATGTCATCTTTTTAGACTGCCCTTCATATTTCAATATTTTCTGCACAGAGCTAAAGATTAGCATATTAGATTTTTATCAGGCTATCACTTTACACAGTCTACCTGTCTGTATGAAGGCTTAGAGCAAAACAACATAAAGTGGACCAGTATTGAATCAATTTTATCAAAAGGCATTCCAAACAAGTAGGCAGCTGGTCAGAACTAAATATGTTATTACATTAATAAAAAGTAAGCAGTTGCTTTTCGTAAGTTGTTGTTTGTCTTTCGGCATTTCCCAGTAAGGGGTCACCACAGCGGAACTCCGGTCCGCTAATGATTGGCAGTAGATTTTTACGAAACGCTGAGGTGCCAGCTCAACTCTCAACCTTCAACGAAGGCACGCCCATTTACGCATACATGTCTTTTGAATGCTACCCAACTGCGGGGAGGACATGCAGACTCCACACAGAAGGCACTCCCAAGCCCAGCCAAGAATCGAACAGGAGAACCTCTTGCTGTGAGGTAACAATGCTACCGCCGTACCACCGTGGCTATTCGTAAGTAATTAGCATAAATTGAACACTGATAAATAAAACTATATCTGTTTAAGGATGCCACAGTAAACATCAGTTTTTGAATAGCTTCATGCATGTAAGTATGAGAAATAGCCAACTGGCGGCATGGGGTGGGGGAGTTAAACCCTGACTGTGAGTTAGGCAATCTGAGTGTGGTTAGCAGCTTGAGCATCGGATGTAACTGGCAGAGGGGATTGGTGGTCCAGTCATGGGGGCAGGTTGGGGCTTGAAATGATTGCCAGACTGGGTTTGTGTTAGTGGCAAGGAGGATTGGTTGCCATAGCACTCAGGGAAGGCAGATCCTCAAAGGCATGTTTCGCTGTCTGACCCAACCTAACAGACCAGGAGTCACTGCACTGGGGTAGGACCTTGGGAAGAAAGCCTTAGCATGGATGACAGCATTTATGGCACTGCCAACTTCTAGCGTCTCTCCACCTCCCACACATCAGTCTCCACTTCTACTCTCCACCATGCCTGTAATGTCCTATGCAAGGGGAATACCTGCTGTGTTCACATTTTCCTTCCGTCTTTCAAGGGCAGTCCAAAAAATGGGTACTACCATGCAAGCAAATGGAGCAGAAACCAAGCAGCTAATGGTCAGCTAGGGCAGCAGTAAGGGACCAAAAACTTTCACCTGAGTAGGAGCTATGAGATGTGAAAGTGCAATTTTCCAATTGTAAAGGTTGCATTATTTTTTCCAGTAAAAAACATTGTTATCTTGGCACTGACACAGACAAACAGACACATACACAAGCTTCAGAGTGACACAGCTGTAAACAGAGTAAATAATGAATCATACACTTAAGATCATACTTTTATTCCTTGGTAACATCTTCATGTCTTGTCCGTGCTTTCAAAATTGGTGTTGTCTAGGCATTGGTAGAATAAGTGTTATGCTATATTTTATGGAAATAGGCTACATAGTTGTCAGAAGTATGCACAGTGACTTACCTGTAAAAGGTGTGTGTTTGTATGTAGATGTAAGACTGTAAGGTATGGAGATACAGATGTTTTAGGGCCTCTAGACATGTGCAGTGATCTGTCTTAAAAAATTGTCATGAATATAATCATATTCCACAAGAGCCATAAATAGACTAGCATAAGCAGATGCAAAGGGGGGCACCAACGTCTGTAGTTTTAATTTGTCTAATTTGTCTGTACCACACCTTATCAAACAAACAAAAATGTTCTGTAGACAGAACATACACATGTCCAATAAATATTGCCTCCAAGGGGAGTATATGACTAACATTTTAAGAGCTTCAAGTTTATACTTTTGATGAATATTTGTGTATGGGCTGTAGATATGAAGCACTGTCTGGTACATATCATATTGCCAAACAGTGTTAGAAATCAGTAAAAATGTCCATAATCCCTAACATGAACTATAACTCCAAATAGGCTCTACTGTGAACTGATTTATCATTCTCCCTTCACCTTTACAGAAACTTATTACAACTGGAAACTTTGGGCTGTCCCAGGGAGGTGTCCACAGTTTTGTGCATGTTGGGGAGGCAGTAGAATGAGGGTACTTCTGGGCATTCATGGGCCAATTTCTTCAGTAAATCCTGAGTCAGCAAACATACTGAACAACTTTAGATAGCAATATGTACTGTTTCCCATGTGCTTGAGTATGTATGATTTATTAACCAGCCTGTATGTGTGCTTATGTAAAAGATGCTCCATACTCACTGTGAGATGTTGATTACTGTTCACCACTACAGTATTTTTGCCCTCATCAGAAGACTTGATAGCTAAACTTCTATTATGTGTAAGCTTTTATAAAGCTTGTGACTCAAACTTATTAGTACTGTAACAGACACCAAGAATGATACCACAATACCAAAGCAATATATATATATATAATCAACATCAACAAATGGCTTAGTTTCTGGTGTTATTCCAAGGGAATCCAGTATCTGTCTGCCTGGGTTGACATGCCTCTATGCTTTGCCAGATATGGCCTCCACCTGTCACACCTGGAATTCTGGGTCCTGGCCAAGGCTCTTGCCGCTCCCATTGTGCCTTTTTTAGACAGTATCCCAAAAGACAAATCTCCCAACATAAAAGATCTGTCAAAAACAAACTGAAGGTCATGTTGCTTAATGCTAGGAGCCTTAACCTGAAAATGCACTCATTGGAGATTTTCCTCAAAATTGAGGATGCTGACATCTGTGCGGTCACGGAAATTTAGTTCAGGGCTGCGGAGAGCACCTCTGCATTACTAGGCTATACCTTATTCCAAACATTCCAACCCCAAAATGAGGTCGGGAAGACTAAGGGTGGTGGCGTCTCTATCTTCATTAAAGACAGGCACACCTCTAGACTGGTTTGTCAGCATGGCACACTGGAACTACTCCAAGTGCAACTGACAGATGGCAAGACACCCATCCAAGCTATAGCCAGCTATAGACCCCCCTACATGACTCAGGACACCCACTCCTCCTACCTGGACCTACTTGACTCCATCAAGGTACCCCCTAACACCCTGATCCTTGGTGACTTCAACTGCTCCACCATAGACTGGGTGAACTATTCCTGCACTAATGCACTCACCCAACGATTCCTTGACTCCCTCATTTCTAACACATTAGACCAACTCGACTCACCCCCACAAGGGGAAATTACATTCTGGACTTGGTTCTCACCAACATGGGCAACCGCTGCACCACTCCCATAGTATGTTCTTCCCTAATGAGATCAGATCATCACGTTGTCTCATTCAAAGTTTCTATCTTACCCCCTACCACCACCATAACCAGGGTAAAAGACTTCTCAAAAGCTGACTACAACCTCCTAAGGGAGGGTATCTCTGGCTTCACACCACCGCCTCTCTCAGAGAATACAGACAACTATGCTGAACAGTATGCCAATGCAGCATACAAGCTTCTGTACAACTGCATGGACTCAGCCATACCCAACAGAACTAAAACCTGCTCCTCAAGGAAACACAAACCTGTTTGGTGGATATGCTCTATCAACAGGCTTTACAACAAAAGGAAGCAACTGTTGTCCAAGGGTAAAAAGGAACGAATTCCAAATTGGAAAAACTCCCTCCTTAGCCTCAACAAACAAATTAGATCACTAGTGAAAACCTCCAAAGCCAATTATGACTTGAAACTAGCCTCCTAAACAAAGGGAAACCACAAAGCCTTCTTCAGTTACATCAGGAACCTCCATGGCAAAGCCCAGGTTTGTTGCAAATTAGTACTCAATGGTTCCACTTACACTGATCCTGTTGACTTAGCCAACCTGCTATCTGACAGGTTCAGCACTAACTTCACCCCCCTGCCCCCCACTCAAAGGCCCATTTGACACCCACGCTTCACATCTCCATAGATCAAGTGTTAAAGGCCCTATTCAAGGCAAAGAACACAACTTCCATGGGACCTGATAGTATCCCAGGCTGTATTCTGCACCATCTCCAGCAAGAACTAGCTTCGACATAGAACACCCTATTCAACCACAGCCTAAGTACAGACTTCATTCCAGCAGAGTGCCATTGTCTCCCCTTGCACAAAGGTGGTGCCACTATTGACACTGGTAATTATCACCCCATTAGCTTAACAAGTCTGATCTGTTAAGCCGTAGGCAGTCTCCAGGCAGTCTTCAAGCACTTGACCCCACCCGGATTTGTCAAGTAGATCTTGCCTGTTGAACCTAGTTGACGACTTTGAGGCTGTCACTAAGGCCCTGGATGAGAGAAAGTCAGTACATACAGCTTAGCTTAGCTTGACTTGACCAAAGCCTTTGACACAACCCCCCACTCAGGCTTCATCGAAAAGCTAACACAACTTGGCACAAATCCCTGTCTCATCAGGTGGGTGGCCAGCTGGCTCACCGATAGGACCCACTGGGTCAAAATAGATGCCTCCACCTTCAACAGCAGATCTGTCACAAGTGGTGTTCCCCAGGGATATATCCTGAGACTCCTGCTGTTTGGCATATACTTCTCAGAGGTCCAGGCAAAGACAAAAGACCTGTGGCTGACCAAGTTTGTAGACGACTGTAAGTTGGGTGCTGTCATTGATTCCACAAATGATGTTAACATACTGCAAGAGGGTCTGACAGCAACAAGTGATTGGTGCCAAAGTCATGGCCTTAAGTTAAATAAAAAAAATGTATTGTCATACCATTCTGCAAAAACACGGCTTCTACTGATTACCACATCAATGGCAACACCCTAAGCACACAACCTGTGGTGAGATACCTGGGCACTCAGGTTGACAACAATCTGACATTCGAGCATCATGTAGCAGCAGTGGTCAGAAAAGCCTTTTACTTGGTTCATCTCATAAGTAAAGGGATTGCATCCAGAAAAAAGGAGGTTATTACCTCTCTGTACTCCTCCCTCCTTAGGCCAGTAATTGAGTGTAACAGCCCGTTTGATATGTACCTCTCCAAACACCTGCACCAACTGGAAAGGCCACAGAAATACCTCACAAAGAATCGATGGCTTCCAACACCTGTCCTATGCGGACAGGCTCAAATCACTATCACTCTACTCGGAATCATACAGATTGCTGAGAGGTGATCTGCGTCTCACCTACAAGGCAATCTCGAACCCTACCCTACTAGAGATGCTACATATCTATAAGTCTAACTTCTCACACATTAACCACTTGAAAGGCTTGAATCTAATATGCAACATCAACAAAACCTGCTGGAGAGGAAGGTTTGTCTCCCAGAAGCTGCCCTGTCTCTGGAATAGACTTCCCATACATGTCAGAGTACCTCGCTGACTCTGTTCAAGCTCAACCTTGATGAGTGGATGGGAAACCACAAATTTGTCCCAGGGGTTCCACCTGTGTCCCTCATTGACAGGGGTGACAAGTGCTGACTGAGGTTTCTTTTTTGGGGATAAACTTTTGGCTAGGCTTGTAAGGGCCCCAGGGCCATTAGCTTAGTAACCTCTTATGATCCTATGCTATTTATTAAGCAAAATATTTTTTTTTTTTAAAAGTTCCTCAACTTCAAGTTAACTACTTGCAAAAAGCTTTTTATTTTGTCATGTCTAAATGGAGGAATACAATTGCTACCAGTCTGTCATCTATTAACATTCATTAGAATAGAGTTAAAATCCTAGTCATGTTCTTCATTCAAACAAACAAGTTCTTCCATAGAGTTATTGTATCCTTTTAGACTTGCATGGATTCCTTATAGTATCAGTTTTCAGGACAGTTGTTACTTGTATAGTTGTAAATACAACAGATGTATCTTGTGGCTAACTCTGATGGTCTCTAACATCAACTTGTATAGTTATAGTAAGTTATAAACCCAAATTTAAGATGTCCAGTTCAGTATGAGAAAGTAATGCCCCACAAAAATAATAACATTATTAGCAATACATTCAGTTTCGGCCTTAGAAGAAGTTGTAGTTAATGTTAGCTAAGTTGCAGTATCTGTTATCATGCAAGAAAAAAGGTTAATTTATGTACAAAGGCATATCTTTAAAGCCAGCAGTCTTATTGTTGTACTGTTTGTCATTGTGAAAGTCTAAACTGATATAAGTTATCAGTTACACTACCTTTTACAGTTAACAAATTCAAAAAGTTCAGTCTATGTGATTGTAGAGCCCCTTTCTTCCCCTGCCAGGAACATATTCTACTTTTGCAGGCCCTCCATCACCTCCCTGATGGTTACACCTTCAGTTTGAATAGTTATTCTATTGATTGTCCACCTACTGAATTCCTGGTGGTCCAGTCCAGCATAACTGTCAGATTTTGGAGTGCTATCTCTAAGATCTCTTATGGATCAGCCCAATGAGCTAGAGCTAATATGACTTCTTTGAGCTTCTTCCTTATCACTGGTATCACCTACTTTCTGTGATTTATTCTGTCTCCTCAGAAAAGCCTGATTGTTTTCATAATCCTGAAGATCTCTCTCTGACATTCCTTTTCCTCTTCTTGATTTTATCCTCTGTCTTCAGTTTGTCAGTCAAGTCCTTTGTTATATGTCATCTTAAAAGGGACAGCCTTAGCTTTTAGAGCAGTTTGCAAGGTTTGAACTTAAAAGCTGTCAAGACCCATGTCATGATGTCATAGTCCACATATTTTTTTAAAGTAGTAGTGTTGAAACACACATATTGCCACAACAGTCAGGAAATCCTTCTATGTGGCACACCTCATCACGAAGGGCTTTTCATCCAGAAAAAAGGAGGTCATTCTCCCACTGTACTCATCCTTCATCCTTCATTAGACCCATTATAGAATACAACGCCCCATTTAGTATGCATCAAAAAAGACATCTGCAGCAGCTGGAAAGGCCACAGAAGTACCTCACTAAAAGAATCACAGGCCTAAAGCAGATGCCCTATGTTGACCGTCTAAAAAAAACTCCACCTATACTCTGTTGGATATCGCTACTCAGAGGCGATCTCTGCTTAACATACAAGGCCATGTCAAACCCAGAGCTGTTGGACATGCTACACTTAAAGAAATCCCAATCCCTCAAAGACACATGCTCCAGGGATCTAAACCTTGTCATCACAATGAACAAAACATGCTGGAGGAATAGGTTCCTGGCCCAGAGACTCCCCAGACTCTGGAATAGACTGCCCATACATGTCAAGCAGAGCACCTCTTTGGCCCTCTTCAAAAGGAACTTTGATGATTGGATGGGAGACAGGAAATTCATCCCCGAGGATCACATCATTCACCCTGCTAGACAGGGGTCTAGGGAAGTAAATACTGTGGGAAGAAATAGCCAGGGAATTGTTATGGCTGGGCTTTTATAGGCCCTAGGACCAATAGCCTAGTACCAACCTATGAATCTCCCATACTAGTTTTTCATGTTCAACCAGATATCTGTCTGTAAGGATGCATTATATTTAGGGGCAGATCTAAGCACTGCCTCCTTCCATCCTAGAAAAAGAACTTATCAGTGACATCATTAAGATCATAAGGTGTTTGGAACTTAAAAGCTGTCAAGACCCATGGCATGATGCCATAGTCCACATACTTTTTTAAAGTAGCAGTGTTGAAACACACACACACACACACACACACACACACACACACACACACACACACACACACACACACACACCTTACACACTCCCTTATATGTAAAATGTTTGAGTTTGTCATATAGCTTCTTCTCAGTCTGTTGAGTATTCCACAGGAGTGCTGGAAACCAGCCCAGTGAATAAATCCGTAGGAATCCTATCATAAGAAGTTCAAGGCAATTGAGCCTTGCAACCATTACACCACTACCCACATTTAGGCTGTACCCACTTTCTGTAGGAGGGCAAGGTCAGTCAAGCCTCGGCTGAATTTGTGGGAACCCATCCAATCACCCTGGCCCCATTTGGAGGATGATAGTGCATCACACTACTTAATCTGCAGGGAGAGCCTATTACAGTGATGATGGAAGACACTGTGTGATGACCTTATCTCTCCATCACATTGTATTTATTTGCTGGTGAAGATTTAGCACCCTGTTTTAACTATTAGTGGAAGTTTCAGAACAAATGGTCCCTAATAACATGGAAGACGAGGCTTAGATGTCCCCTCAGACGTCTGTGTGATACTATATAAAAGGACAGTGCTTCCAGTCTCTCTTGGCATCTTAGGGTCTTTAAGCAGTAATGTTTTAGTTAGGAACTTCTGGGGTCCTTGTAGTTGTTTGCTGTGTCTAGTGAGCTACAGCCCGATGGAGCTGTTTTACTCAGTAATTGGCCTAATCAGTGCTGAATGTAAGGGAATGATAACCTCCTTAGAGTGCATGATATTCTCTTGGAAATTAGTTGCACTAAGTTGAAGGATTTCCTGACTGCTGTTGTCAGATGATGATGAAATGAGAGCGAGAATGATCAATCCATGTTCCAAGGTCACCAATAAAATCATTGGTCTGAAATGTGGTATTATCTGTGCTGTTTGCTAAGGGAAGAGGTTGTTTATCTGATGTGACAATAGTGTACTTTTTTCCTGCATTTAATTCAAGCCCATTTTCAGTACAACAGGTATTTACTTGACTAAGTTCTTGCTGCAGGGTTAAGGTGTAAGAGGGGAAATTGACAGTAATTCTCATTTTGCAGTTATTTGCAGACTTGTTTATTCAGAGGTTTTGGTTTCCAGTCAGGAGATAAGAAAAGTAAATGCTAAACAGGAAACATTTCAGCACTGAACCATGGAGGGCACCACTGGCCACCTTCATACTTTCTGATAAGGCACTTGCCACTCACCCTGTCTGGGTTCTGTCTTTTAACCATATGGAATTAGAGTTAAACTTACTTACAATGCCAGCTGTGTGAACAGGAAGACAGTCTATGTAACCCTCTCAAAGATGTTAATTAAATTCATTAGACAAGATCTACCCTTAACAAGGCCAAACTGCTGTGGCTCTAGTCTAATGAAATTTTGGATATTGTAGTTTATCTGGTCAGGCTTTGCAGATGAGATTTACCAGGCTGATAAGTCTATAATAACCTGGGTCAGTGGTAGGGCCACCCCTGATGGAGTGGAGTCACCACTGCTGAGTACCAACCGTAGGTTAAACAGTCTGAAGAGTGTCTCTCCCACGGCATGCTTAGTACCATTTATGAAACGGTCAGGTACATTGTCAGGCCCCATGGATAAAGTACTTTTGGTCTTAGAAAGCACCCCCAGTACATGATCCTTTCTTGGAACTCTGTATAGAACTTTTTGGAGCAAAACTTACACTGTATGTTTTGCCTAGTATATTGGCAATGCCTACTAGGTCTAAATAGCAGTGCCATTTTGAATAAGTTCAGAGCAATGCTGAATGTTATTTGTTAGTTTCCTAATGTAATTAAAAAAAGATTTATAATTGACGTGCTTCAAATGCTAATAATATCATTTTCAAGGCTTTAGTAATATTTCTGATAGCATCCTTAATATGATAAATAAAGGAGATTTTTTTATTATTATAAAGTTTATGTTGGTAGACTATCAAGGTAGTTTGTTTTTGCATTCCCCATCATATTTTGCTCTGGTTGGGATTGCCAGCTCTATACATTTATCTAAATGGGTGTAGAACTCATTTGTGAATCTACTTGCTGTAACAACATTAAGGCTGAGGCTGCCATTAGTGAATTTTGAAACTTCGTCATAGAATTGATGAGATTAGCACATTTAAAATCATTAAATTCTGAGACATTTAGTGCAGGGCATTAGAGATTTTGAAGGTGAAAGTCACTAGTTTATGGTCCAACTTAACTGGAGCAGGACATACCAGGGGAATAATGCATGAAGTAATAATACATCATTACCATAATGATCAGAGTAATGGCAGAGGTTCGACTCCCACCTGTCTTATTAAAAGGGCACATTTCAGTCCCTGCTTCATGAACAACTTTGTTTCCTTTTTATCCAGACGTAGAATCCAGCCTTCATATCCTGGATGATATGGTTGAATGTGGATGCCTTCTGGAACATCATTCTCCTGTGTCCCCACAGATGTTTCCTTTATTCTGCTCTGAGTTGATGCCACTTTCAGTTCTAAGTGTTACAGTTCGGCTTTTTCCTCTCCACCCAGAGTATTTGCTAAGGTAATCCCCATGGTGGCTAAAGCTCCTGGGAAAAGGAGCTCTGTGTCCTTGCCTAGCTGGACAATTGGCTTCCAGTGGCCCTGTTATTGGTAGTATTCCTGGAGTAGATGCTTCCTTGGCTGAATGTCTCGGGAAAACTACAAACTGGGACATGTCCAGTGTAATCCCAATGCAGTAAATTGCCTTCACCAACACAGACGTGGACTGTCTCTGTAATTGATCATTCCTTCTTACAAATGGTGGGGATTTAGAAAGTCATGAACTTGATATTTACAGTGAGGTTACAGCAGAAATTCCAAGCTCAGACCTTTCTGTTCCTTCTTGGCTGTGCCGGTTGTCACAATCCACTGGTGCAATTTACACACCAGAGAATTTGAGTGTTGCATTATACTGTGAGGTAACATTGGCTGAAGAATCAGTATCCACTCACATATTTACTTCTGGTGCTAGATGCCTGTTGCTGGCACCTTGAGTGGTGGAAAAATTCCCACTAATCTTCAGGTGAGCATCACCTTTCTGAAGCCGTACCTGTTCAAGGTGTTGACAACAGATCGTTCAGTGATAAAATGTGAAGATCACTTGTACTTCTCAAGAGTACAAGGGGGAAATCGTACTTCTGTGGAGGGTTTGCCATCAACTACTTAGAAGCAGGTACAGTTCTTTTAACCCCAAAGTTTCTAGAAGAGGAGCTGCTTCTGGCACTTCTACTTATTTGATCCTAAAACAATTAAACTTTGTAGCACTGAACACATGGTCAAACAACCAGTACTGAGAATGGATGCATGCTTGCCACCAAACTATATATAAGTGCATCACTCTCTCAGCATTTCACATCTCTGGCAAAGTAAGCATTCTGGTGGATTCCATATTGTACTCCTCCATATCTCTTCTGGCGCTATGGATTCGGTAATCTTGTTAGAATTTTCAAAGAGGCACATTCTAGGGATCGACCTATTTGTCCCACAGGTAAATGCACTTTTCCCCTGTTCTGCATGGTAAAGCAGGTCAAGGGAATGCTATTGGTGGATATTTTCTACATTTCTTGACAAGGAAGATTTCCCATACGTTTTCCCTTAGAGTCTGTCTGACTCCATACCTTGTTTCAGAGAAGAAAAACGAAAATATGTCTTCAGTGATCGCTTAAGGGCCAAGAAGGGTGTGTTGTCTGACCATCAGGTTGACATCAACAAAAGAAGTCCCCCGGTCCTATTTAAGACGTTTCCTGCACTGGTATAGTGATAGAGGACTCCACTTCATGGTCTGGCTCTTTCTGTAGACCTGTCACAGTAATTTAGCTGGGAGGTGATCATCACCTGTCAGAGCTGCCTGCATGATTTGAACTTCAGTGATTCTACATTCAGGGTAAATGTGTCAACTATTTGTATCATGATCTTGTGGAAAGCAGGATTGTGACCCAGCAGCAGCTAGCCAGCTTCATTATGGGCCAGCCTGTGTTTTCTCCGAAAGTACTGCCTGAAATGTCTTTAAACCAGTCCTTTCAGCTTCTTTTTTTTCCAAGGACAAAATCGACCATTGTACTCTAAATGCACAACATCATTTCAGGTATTACTTGAAGCAGATGCATAATTTTAGGAAGATAATACAGCTGTTCATCTTCTTTTCTCAGGGAGAGAAGAGCTTGCATTTGCCAGGTAAACACTGCCCAAGTGGATTACTTTATCTATTTTCTTTTCCTTTGAGGAGCTCATTACCCTTTGGAAAATACTACTGTCAAGGGTTACTCCACTTTAGGCATGATTGCTCCTCAGACTTGCTTCAGGAATGTCTTCACTGCAGTCATGCGCACTTGACCATCTGTTCACAGTTTTACCAAACACTGTTGTGTGGACTTCTAATGCAGGAGGCAGTCCTTTGCTGGAGCTGCACTATATTTAGAGTTAGACTTGTGTGCTGTTGCTACTGGTTAATCTCTAACTTGTTCCACCATGCTGGTGTTACTGCTTGGCATTCAGTTCAAGTACAGACCCACCAGGGAGGGTCCCCAGTGTTAGCTGTGCCAAATATGTTCTTATCACATTAGTCGATCTTCATTGCAAGCTCCATTAGGGGCTACACACACATTATTACCACTCCTTGTACTTAGGATGGCCGTTCATCTAGTGACTACTTTCGGTGTTCCTTGTAAATTGGGCAAGTATATATCCATAGATCAATTTTAAAGTAGTGCTAGTGTCAGACCTCAGTTGTTTTTTCTTTACTTGTAAGAAGTGGGCGTGCTCAGTGGTTGGGACAAATTGTTGATATTATGGATTGTGTGTGCTGTCACACTGTAGAATGCAACATCACAACAGGTGCTGC